>NW_025108610.1:17500-39998 GCF_019457755.1 Venturia canescens | reverse complement strand
TAATCCAAATGTTACGCACACGTGGACGATCCGGTGGGATTGGACTCAAGATTCGAGCGAGCATCCAAGCCCGCCGTTTACCCGTTCGACCGCAACACGCGTCAAGAGCGACGAGTAAACTCACAAGATACGCAACTTTCGAGATATTCGGACGATCCCAAATTCGCCTTTCTCCCGATAGCCTACGTAGACGAAGCGTCGCGGTTTTGTGCCCAGAGACTCTGTAATTGTGCTGACTTTTTTTCGTCGGTCGTGCGACGCCCGCACCGGGCGTCCACCGACCGAGGATTTCTCGTTTCCCCGTTAGACCCTACGTGACGAGTTTCGCTACGTCTCCCGACGACGTTCGTTCCCTCGATGGCGTGCGTCGAGGAAAATGCGCAGCTACGTGCCCAGGTACCTTGAAATTGGGCGAAATTTTTCGTCGATCGTGCGACGCCCGCACCGGGCGTCCACCGACCGAGAGATTTTACGTAGCTCGCTCATGCTTGCGTTGACGATATCTAAAGGAAATTATGGTTCTTCGTCGTCGGAGATAGGGACAGTGGGAATTTCGTTAATCCAAATGTTACGCACACGTGGACGATCCGGTGGGATTGGACTCAAGATTCGAGCGAGCATCCAAGCCCGCCGTTTACCCGTTCGACCGCAACACGCGTCAAGAGCGACGAGTAAACTCACAAGATACGCAACTTTCGAGATATTCGGACGATCCCAAATTCGCGTTTCTCCCGATAGCCTACGTAGACGAAGCATCGCGGTTTTGTGCCCAGAGACTCTGTAATTGTGCTGACTTTTTTTCGTCGGTCGTGCGACGCCCGCACCGGGCGTCCACCGACCGAGGATTTCTCGTTTCCCCGTTAGACCCTACGAGACGAGTTTCGCTACGTCTCCCGACGACGTTCGTTCCCTCGATGGCGTGCGTCGAGGAAAATGCGCAGCTACGTGCCCAGGTACCTTGAAATTGGGCGAAATATTTCGTCGGTCGTGCGACGCCCGCACCGGGCGTCCACCGACCGAGAGATTTTACGTAGCTCGCTCATGCTTGCGTTGACGATATCTAAAGGAAATTATGGTTCTTCGTCGTCGGAGATAGGGACAGTGGGAATTTCGTTAATCCAAATGTTACGCACACGTGGACGATCCGGTGGGATTGGACTCAAGATTCGAGCGAGCATCCAAGCCCGCCGTTTACCCGTTCGACCGCAACACGCGTCAAGAGCGACGAGTAAACTCACAAGATACGCAACTTTCGAGATATTCGGACGATCCCAAATTCGCCTTTCTCCCGATAGCCTACGTAGACGAAGCGTCGCGGTTTTGTGCCCAGAGACTCTGTAATTGTGCTGACTTTTTTTCGTCGGTCGTGCGACGCCCGCACGGGGCGTCCACCGACCGAGGATTTCTCGTTTCCCCGTTAGACCCTACGTGACGAGTTTCGCTACGTCTCCCGACGACGTTCGTTCCCTCGATGGCGTGCGTCGAGGAAAATGCGCAGCTACGTGCCCAGGTACCTTGAAATTGGGCGAAATTTTTCGTCGGTCGTGCGACGCCCGCACCGGGCGTCCACCGACCGAGAGATTTTACGTAGCTCGCTCATGCTTGCGTTGACGATATCTAAAGGAAATTATGGTTCTTCGTCGTCGGAGATAGGGACAGTGGGAATTTCGTTAATCCAAATGTTACGCACACGTGGACGATCCGGTGGGATTGGACTCAAGATTCGAGCGAGCATCCAAGCCCGCCGTTTACCCGTTCGACCGCAACACGCGTCAAGAGCGACGAGTAAACTCACAAGATACGCAACTTTCGAGATATTCGGACGATCCCAAATTCGCCTTTCTCCCGATAGCCTACGTAGACGAAGCGTCGCGGTTTTGTGCCCAGAGACTCTGTAATTGTGCTGACTTTTTTTCGTCGGTCGTGCGACGCCCGCACCGGGCGTCCACCGACCGAGGATTTCTCGTTTCCCCGTTAGACCCTACGTGACGAGTTTCGCTACGTCTCCCGACGACGTTCGTTCCCTCGATGGCGTGCGCCGAGGAAAATGCGCAGCTACGTGCCCAGGTACCTTGAAATTGGGCGAAATATTTCGTCGGTCGTGCGACGCCCGCACCGGGCGTCCACCGACCGAGAGATTTTACGTAGCTCGCTCATGCTTGCGTTGACGATATCTAAAGGAAATTATGGTTCTTCGTCGTCGGAGATAGGGACAGTGGGAATTTCGTTAATCCAAATGTTACGCACACGTGGACGATCCGGTGGGATTGGACTCAAGATTCGAGCGAGCATCCAAGCCCGCCGTTTACCCGTTCGACCGCAACACGCGTCAAGAGCGACGAGTAAACTCACAAGATACGCAACTTTCGAGATATTCGGACGATCCCAAATTCGCCTTTCTCCCGATAGCCTACGTAGACGAAGCGTCGCGGTTTTGTGCCCAGAGACTCTGTAATTGTGCTGACTTTTTTTCGTCGGTCGTGCGACGCCCGCACCGGGCGTCCACCGACCGAGGATTTCTCGTTTCCCCGTTAGACCCTACGTGACGAGTTTCGCTACGTCTCCCGACGACGTTCGTTCCCTCGATGGCGTGCGTCGAGGAAAATGCGCAGCTACGTGCCCAGGTACCTTGAAATTGGGCGAAATTTTTCGTCGGTCGTGCGACGCCCGCACCGGGCGTCCACCGACCGAGAGATTTTACGTAGCTCGCTCATGCTTGCGTTGACGATATCTAAAGGAAATTATGGTTCTTCGTCGTCGGAGATAGGGACAGTGGGAATTTCGTTAATCCAAATGTTACGCACACGTGGACGATCCGGTGGGATTGGACTCAAGATTCGAGCGAGCATCCAAGCCCGCCGTTTACCCGTTCGACCGCAACACGCGTCAAGAGCGACGAGTAAACTCACAAGATACGCAACTTTCGAGATATTCGGACGATCCCAAATTCGCGTTTCTCCCGATAGCCTACGTAGACGAAGCATCGCGGTTTTGTGCCCAGAGACTCTGTAATTGTGCTGACTTTTTTTCGTCGGTCGTGCGACGCCCGCACCGGGCGTCCACCGACCGAGGATTTCTCGTTTCCCCGTTAGACCCTACGAGACGAGTTTCGCTACGTCTCCCGACGACGTTCGTTCCCTCGATGGCGTGCGTCGAGGAAAATGCGCAGCTACGTGCCCAGGTACCTTGAAATTGGGCGAAATATTTCGTCGGTCGTGCGACGCCCGCACCGGGCGTCCACCGACCGAGAGATTTTACGTAGCTCGCTCATGCTTGCGTTGACGATATCTAAAGGAAATTATGGTTCTTCGTCGTCGGAGATAGGGACAGTGGGAATTTCGTTAATCCAAATGTTACGCACACGTGGACGATCCGGTGGGATTGGACTCAAGATTCGAGCGAGCATCCAAGCCCGCCGTTTACCCGTTCGACCGCAACACGCGTCAAGAGCGACGAGTAAACTCACAAGATACGCAACTTTCGAGATATTCGGACGATCCCAAATTCGCCTTTCTCCCGATAGCCTACGTAGACGAAGCGTCGCGGTTTTGTGCCCAGAGACTCTGTAATTGTGCTGACTTTTTTTCGTCGGTCGTGCGACGCCCGCACCGGGCGTCCACCGACCGAGGATTTCTCGTTTCCCCGTTAGACCCTACGTGACGAGTTTCGCTACGTCTCCCGACGACGTTCGTTCCCTCGATGGCGTGCGTCGAGGAAAATGCGCAGCTACGTGCCCAGGTACCTTGAAATTGGGCGAAATTTTTCGTCGGTCGTGCGACGCCCGCACCGGGCGTCCACCGACCGAGAGATTTTACGTAGCTCGCTCATGCTTGCGTTGACGATATCTAAAGGAAATTATGGTTCTTCGTCGTCGGAGATAGGGACAGTGGGAATTTCGTTAATCCAAATGTTACGCACACGTGGACGATCCGGTGGGATTGGACTCAAGATTCGAGCGAGCATCCAAGCCCGCCGTTTACCCGTTCGACCGCAACACGCGTCAAGAGCGACGAGTAAACTCACAAGATACGCAACTTTCGAGATATTCGGACGATCCCAAATTCGCGTTTCTCCCGATAGCCTACGTAGACGAAGCATCGCGGTTTTGTGCCCAGAGACTCTGTAATTGTGCTGACTTTTTTTCGTCGGTCGTGCGACGCCCGCACCGGGCGTCCACCGACCGAGGATTTCTCGTTTCCCCGTTAGACCCTACGAGACGAGTTTCGCTACGTCTCCCGACGACGTTCGTTCCCTCGATGGCGTGCGTCGAGGAAAATGCGCAGCTACGTGCCCAGGTACCTTGAAATTGGGCGAAATATTTCGTCGGTCGTGCGACGCCCGCACCGGGCGTCCACCGACCGAGAGATTTTACGTAGCTCGCTCATGCTTGCGTTGACGATATCTAAAGGAAATTATGGTTCTTCGTCGTCGGAGATAGGGACAGTGGGAATTTCGTTAATCCAAATGTTACGCACACGTGGACGATCCGGTGGGATTGGACTCAAGATTCGAGCGAGCATCCAAGCCCGCCGTTTACCCGTTCGACCGCAACACGCGTCAAGAGCGACGAGTAAACTCACAAGATACGCAACTTTCGAGATATTCGGACGATCCCAAATTCGCCTTTCTCCCGATAGCCTACGTAGACGAAGCGTCGCGGTTTTGTGCCCAGAGACTCTGTAATTGTGCTGACTTTTTTTCGTCGGTCGTGCGACGCCCGCACGGGGCGTCCACCGACCGAGGATTTCTCGTTTCCCCGTTAGACCCTACGTGACGAGTTTCGCTACGTCTCCCGACGACGTTCGTTCCCTCGATGGCGTGCGTCGAGGAAAATGCGCAGCTACGTGCCCAGGTACCTTGAAATTGGGCGAAATTTTTCGTCGGTCGTGCGACGCCCGCACCGGGCGTCCACCGACCGAGAGATTTTACGTAGCTCGCTCATGCTTGCGTTGACGATATCTAAAGGAAATTATGGTTCTTCGTCGTCGGAGATAGGGACAGTGGGAATTTCGTTAATCCAAATGTTACGCACACGTGGACGATCCGGTGGGATTGGACTCAAGATTCGAGCGAGCATCCAAGCCCGCCGTTTACCCGTTCGACCGCAACACGCGTCAAGAGCGACGAGTAAACTCACAAGATACGCAACTTTCGAGATATTCGGACGATCCCAAATTCGCCTTTCTCCCGATAGCCTACGTAGACGAAGCGTCGCGGTTTTGTGCCCAGAGACTCTGTAATTGTGCTGACTTTTTTTCGTCGGTCGTGCGACGCCCGCACCGGGCGTCCACCGACCGAGGATTTCTCGTTTCCCCGTTAGACCCTACGTGACGAGTTTCGCTACGTCTCCCGACGACGTTCGTTCCCTCGATGGCGTGCGTCGAGGAAAATGCGCAGCTACGTGCCCAGGTACCTTGAAATTGGGCGAAATTTTTCGTCGGTCGTGCGACGCCCGCACCGGGCGTCCACCGACCGAGAGATTTTACGTAGCTCGCTCATGCTTGCGTTGACGATATCTAAAGGAAATTATGGTTCTTCGTCGTCGGAGATAGGGACAGTGGGAATTTCGTTAATCCAAATGTTACGCACACGTGGACGATCCGGTGGGATTGGACTCAAGATTCGAGCGAGCATCCAAGCCCGCCGTTTACCCGTTCGACCGCAACACGCGTCAAGAGCGACGAGTAAACTCACAAGATACGCAACTTTCGAGATATTCGGACGATCCCAAATTCGCCTTTCTCCCGATAGCCTACGTAGACGAAGCGTCGCGGTTTTGTGCCCAGAGACTCTGTAATTGTGCTGACTTTTTTTCGTCGGTCGTGCGACGCCCGCACGGGGCGTCCACCGACCGAGGATTTCTCGTTTCCCCGTTAGACCCTACGTGACGAGTTTCGCTACGTCTCCCGACGACGTTCGTTCCCTCGATGGCGTGCGTCGAGGAAAATGCGCAGCTACGTGCCCAGGTACCTTGAAATTGGGCGAAATTTTTCGTCGGTCGTGCGACGCCCGCACCGGGCGTCCACCGACCGAGAGATTTTACGTAGCTCGCTCATGCTTGCGTTGACGATATCTAAAGGAAATTATGGTTCTTCGTCGTCGGAGATAGGGACAGTGGGAATTTCGTTAATCCAAATGTTACGCACACGTGGACGATCCGGTGGGATTGGACTCAAGATTCGAGCGAGCATCCAAGCCCGCCGTTTACCCGTTCGACCGCAACACGCGTCAAGAGCGACGAGTAAACTCACAAGATACGCAACTTTCGAGATATTCGGACGATCCCAAATTCGCCTTTCTCCCGATAGCCTACGTAGACGAAGCGTCGCGGTTTTGTGCCCAGAGACTCTGTAATTGTGCTGACTTTTTTTCGTCGGTCGTGCGACGCCCGCACCGGGCGTCCACCGACCGAGGATTTCTCGTTTCCCCGTTAGACCCTACGTGACGAGTTTCGCTACGTCTCCCGACGACGTTCGTTCCCTCGATGGCGTGCGTCGAGGAAAATGCGCAGCTACGTGCCCAGGTACCTTGAAATTGGGCGAAATTTTTCGTCGATCGTGCGACGCCCGCACCGGGCGTCCACCGACCGAGAGATTTTACGTAGCTCGCTCATGCTTGCGTTGACGATATCTAAAGGAAATTATGGTTCTTCGTCGTCGGAGATAGGGACAGTGGGAATTTCGTTAATCCAAATGTTACGCACACGTGGACGATCCGGTGGGATTGGACTCAAGATTCGAGCGAGCATCCAAGCCCGCCGTTTACCCGTTCGACCGCAACACGCGTCAAGAGCGACGAGTAAACTCACAAGATACGCAACTTTCGAGATATTCGGACGATCCCAAATTCGCGTTTCTCCCGATAGCCTACGTAGACGAAGCATCGCGGTTTTGTGCCCAGAGACTCTGTAATTGTGCTGACTTTTTTTCGTCGGTCGTGCGACGCCCGCACCGGGCGTCCACCGACCGAGGATTTCTCGTTTCCCCGTTAGACCCTACGAGACGAGTTTCGCTACGTCTCCCGACGACGTTCGTTCCCTCGATGGCGTGCGTCGAGGAAAATGCGCAGCTACGTGCCCAGGTACCTTGAAATTGGGCGAAATATTTCGTCGGTCGTGCGACGCCCGCACCGGGCGTCCACCGACCGAGAGATTTTACGTAGCTCGCTCATGCTTGCGTTGACGATATCTAAAGGAAATTATGGTTCTTCGTCGTCGGAGATAGGGACAGTGGGAATTTCGTTAATCCAAATGTTACGCACACGTGGACGATCCGGTGGGATTGGACTCAAGATTCGAGCGAGCATCCAAGCCCGCCGTTTACCCGTTCGACCGCAACACGCGTCAAGAGCGACGAGTAAACTCACAAGATACGCAACTTTCGAGATATTCGGACGATCCCAAATTCGCCTTTCTCCCGATAGCCTACGTAGACGAAGCGTCGCGGTTTTGTGCCCAGAGACTCTGTAATTGTGCTGACTTTTTTTCGTCGGTCGTGCGACGCCCGCACGGGGCGTCCACCGACCGAGGATTTCTCGTTTCCCCGTTAGACCCTACGTGACGAGTTTCGCTACGTCTCCCGACGACGTTCGTTCCCTCGATGGCGTGCGTCGAGGAAAATGCGCAGCTACGTGCCCAGGTACCTTGAAATTGGGCGAAATTTTTCGTCGGTCGTGCGACGCCCGCACCGGGCGTCCACCGACCGAGAGATTTTACGTAGCTCGCTCATGCTTGCGTTGACGATATCTAAAGGAAATTATGGTTCTTCGTCGTCGGAGATAGGGACAGTGGGAATTTCGTTAATCCAAATGTTACGCACACGTGGACGATCCGGTGGGATTGGACTCAAGATTCGAGCGAGCATCCAAGCCCGCCGTTTACCCGTTCGACCGCAACACGCGTCAAGAGCGACGAGTAAACTCACAAGATACGCAACTTTCGAGATATTCGGACGATCCCAAATTCGCCTTTCTCCCGATAGCCTACGTAGACGAAGCGTCGCGGTTTTGTGCCCAGAGACTCTGTAATTGTGCTGACTTTTTTTCGTCGGTCGTGCGACGCCCGCACCGGGCGTCCACCGACCGAGGATTTCTCGTTTCCCCGTTAGACCCTACGTGACGAGTTTCGCTACGTCTCCCGACGACGTTCGTTCCCTCGATGGCGTGCGCCGAGGAAAATGCGCAGCTACGTGCCCAGGTACCTTGAAATTGGGCGAAATATTTCGTCGGTCGTGCGACGCCCGCACCGGGCGTCCACCGACCGAGAGATTTTACGTAGCTCGCTCATGCTTGCGTTGACGATATCTAAAGGAAATTATGGTTCTTCGTCGTCGGAGATAGGGACAGTGGGAATTTCGTTAATCCAAATGTTACGCACACGTGGACGATCCGGTGGGATTGGACTCAAGATTCGAGCGAGCATCCAAGCCCGCCGTTTACCCGTTCGACCGCAACACGCGTCAAGAGCGACGAGTAAACTCACAAGATACGCAACTTTCGAGATATTCGGACGATCCCAAATTCGCCTTTCTCCCGATAGCCTACGTAGACGAAGCGTCGCGGTTTTGTGCCCAGAGACTCTGTAATTGTGCTGACTTTTTTTCGTCGGTCGTGCGACGCCCGCACCGGGCGTCCACCGACCGAGGATTTCTCGTTTCCCCGTTAGACCCTACGTGACGAGTTTCGCTACGTCTCCCGACGACGTTCGTTCCCTCGATGGCGTGCGTCGAGGAAAATGCGCAGCTACGTGCCCAGGTACCTTGAAATTGGGCGAAATTTTTCGTCGGTCGTGCGACGCCCGCACCGGGCGTCCACCGACCGAGAGATTTTACGTAGCTCGCTCATGCTTGCGTTGACGATATCTAAAGGAAATTATGGTTCTTCGTCGTCGGAGATAGGGACAGTGGGAATTTCGTTAATCCAAATGTTACGCACACGTGGACGATCCGGTGGGATTGGACTCAAGATTCGAGCGAGCATCCAAGCCCGCCGTTTACCCGTTCGACCGCAACACGCGTCAAGAGCGACGAGTAAACTCACAAGATACGCAACTTTCGAGATATTCGGACGATCCCAAATTCGCGTTTCTCCCGATAGCCTACGTAGACGAAGCATCGCGGTTTTGTGCCCAGAGACTCTGTAATTGTGCTGACTTTTTTTCGTCGGTCGTGCGACGCCCGCACCGGGCGTCCACCGACCGAGGATTTCTCGTTTCCCCGTTAGACCCTACGAGACGAGTTTCGCTACGTCTCCCGACGACGTTCGTTCCCTCGATGGCGTGCGTCGAGGAAAATGCGCAGCTACGTGCCCAGGTACCTTGAAATTGGGCGAAATATTTCGTCGGTCGTGCGACGCCCGCACCGGGCGTCCACCGACCGAGAGATTTTACGTAGCTCGCTCATGCTTGCGTTGACGATATCTAAAGGAAATTATGGTTCTTCGTCGTCGGAGATAGGGACAGTGGGAATTTCGTTAATCCAAATGTTACGCACACGTGGACGATCCGGTGGGATTGGACTCAAGATTCGAGCGAGCATCCAAGCCCGCCGTTTACCCGTTCGACCGCAACACGCGTCAAGAGCGACGAGTAAACTCACAAGATACGCAACTTTCGAGATATTCGGACGATCCCAAATTCGCCTTTCTCCCGATAGCCTACGTAGACGAAGCGTCGCGGTTTTGTGCCCAGAGACTCTGTAATTGTGCTGACTTTTTTTCGTCGGTCGTGCGACGCCCGCACCGGGCGTCCACCGACCGAGGATTTCTCGTTTCCCCGTTAGACCCTACGTGACGAGTTTCGCTACGTCTCCCGACGACGTTCGTTCCCTCGATGGCGTGCGTCGAGGAAAATGCGCAGCTACGTGCCCAGGTACCTTGAAATTGGGCGAAATTTTTCGTCGGTCGTGCGACGCCCGCACCGGGCGTCCACCGACCGAGAGATTTTACGTAGCTCGCTCATGCTTGCGTTGACGATATCTAAAGGAAATTATGGTTCTTCGTCGTCGGAGATAGGGACAGTGGGAATTTCGTTAATCCAAATGTTACGCACACGTGGACGATCCGGTGGGATTGGACTCAAGATTCGAGCGAGCATCCAAGCCCGCCGTTTACCCGTTCGACCGCAACACGCGTCAAGAGCGACGAGTAAACTCACAAGATACGCAACTTTCGAGATATTCGGACGATCCCAAATTCGCGTTTCTCCCGATAGCCTACGTAGACGAAGCATCGCGGTTTTGTGCCCAGAGACTCTGTAATTGTGCTGACTTTTTTTCGTCGGTCGTGCGACGCCCGCACCGGGCGTCCACCGACCGAGGATTTCTCGTTTCCCCGTTAGACCCTACGAGACGAGTTTCGCTACGTCTCCCGACGACGTTCGTTCCCTCGATGGCGTGCGTCGAGGAAAATGCGCAGCTACGTGCCCAGGTACCTTGAAATTGGGCGAAATATTTCGTCGGTCGTGCGACGCCCGCACCGGGCGTCCACCGACCGAGAGATTTTACGTAGCTCGCTCATGCTTGCGTTGACGATATCTAAAGGAAATTATGGTTCTTCGTCGTCGGAGATAGGGACAGTGGGAATTTCGTTAATCCAAATGTTACGCACACGTGGACGATCCGGTGGGATTGGACTCAAGATTCGAGCGAGCATCCAAGCCCGCCGTTTACCCGTTCGACCGCAACACGCGTCAAGAGCGACGAGTAAACTCACAAGATACGCAACTTTCGAGATATTCGGACGATCCCAAATTCGCCTTTCTCCCGATAGCCTACGTAGACGAAGCGTCGCGGTTTTGTGCCCAGAGACTCTGTAATTGTGCTGACTTTTTTTCGTCGGTCGTGCGACGCCCGCACGGGGCGTCCACCGACCGAGGATTTCTCGTTTCCCCGTTAGACCCTACGTGACGAGTTTCGCTACGTCTCCCGACGACGTTCGTTCCCTCGATGGCGTGCGTCGAGGAAAATGCGCAGCTACGTGCCCAGGTACCTTGAAATTGGGCGAAATTTTTCGTCGGTCGTGCGACGCCCGCACCGGGCGTCCACCGACCGAGAGATTTTACGTAGCTCGCTCATGCTTGCGTTGACGATATCTAAAGGAAATTATGGTTCTTCGTCGTCGGAGATAGGGACAGTGGGAATTTCGTTAATCCAAATGTTACGCACACGTGGACGATCCGGTGGGATTGGACTCAAGATTCGAGCGAGCATCCAAGCCCGCCGTTTACCCGTTCGACCGCAACACGCGTCAAGAGCGACGAGTAAACTCACAAGATACGCAACTTTCGAGATATTCGGACGATCCCAAATTCGCCTTTCTCCCGATAGCCTACGTAGACGAAGCGTCGCGGTTTTGTGCCCAGAGACTCTGTAATTGTGCTGACTTTTTTTCGTCGGTCGTGCGACGCCCGCACCGGGCGTCCACCGACCGAGGATTTCTCGTTTCCCCGTTAGACCCTACGTGACGAGTTTCGCTACGTCTCCCGACGACGTTCGTTCCCTCGATGGCGTGCGTCGAGGAAAATGCGCAGCTACGTGCCCAGGTACCTTGAAATTGGGCGAAATTTTTCGTCGGTCGTGCGACGCCCGCACCGGGCGTCCACCGACCGAGAGATTTTACGTAGCTCGCTCATGCTTGCGTTGACGATATCTAAAGGAAATTATGGTTCTTCGTCGTCGGAGATAGGGACAGTGGGAATTTCGTTAATCCAAATGTTACGCACACGTGGACGATCCGGTGGGATTGGACTCAAGATTCGAGCGAGCATCCAAGCCCGCCGTTTACCCGTTCGACCGCAACACGCGTCAAGAGCGACGAGTAAACTCACAAGATACGCAACTTTCGAGATATTCGGACGATCCCAAATTCGCCTTTCTCCCGATAGCCTACGTAGACGAAGCGTCGCGGTTTTGTGCCCAGAGACTCTGTAATTGTGCTGACTTTTTTTCGTCGGTCGTGCGACGCCCGCACGGGGCGTCCACCGACCGAGGATTTCTCGTTTCCCCGTTAGACCCTACGTGACGAGTTTCGCTACGTCTCCCGACGACGTTCGTTCCCTCGATGGCGTGCGTCGAGGAAAATGCGCAGCTACGTGCCCAGGTACCTTGAAATTGGGCGAAATTTTTCGTCGGTCGTGCGACGCCCGCACCGGGCGTCCACCGACCGAGAGATTTTACGTAGCTCGCTCATGCTTGCGTTGACGATATCTAAAGGAAATTATGGTTCTTCGTCGTCGGAGATAGGGACAGTGGGAATTTCGTTAATCCAAATGTTACGCACACGTGGACGATCCGGTGGGATTGGACTCAAGATTCGAGCGAGCATCCAAGCCCGCCGTTTACCCGTTCGACCGCAACACGCGTCAAGAGCGACGAGTAAACTCACAAGATACGCAACTTTCGAGATATTCGGACGATCCCAAATTCGCCTTTCTCCCGATAGCCTACGTAGACGAAGCGTCGCGGTTTTGTGCCCAGAGACTCTGTAATTGTGCTGACTTTTTTTCGTCGGTCGTGCGACGCCCGCACCGGGCGTCCACCGACCGAGGATTTCTCGTTTCCCCGTTAGACCCTACGTGACGAGTTTCGCTACGTCTCCCGACGACGTTCGTTCCCTCGATGGCGTGCGTCGAGGAAAATGCGCAGCTACGTGCCCAGGTACCTTGAAATTGGGCGAAATTTTTCGTCGGTCGTGCGACGCCCGCACCGGGCGTCCACCGACCGAGAGATTTTACGTAGCTCGCTCATGCTTGCGTTGACGATATCTAAAGGAAATTATGGTTCTTCGTCGTCGGAGATAGGGACAGTGGGAATTTCGTTAATCCAAATGTTACGCACACGTGGACGATCCGGTGGGATTGGACTCAAGATTCGAGCGAGCATCCAAGCCCGCCGTTTACCCGTTCGACCGCAACACGCGTCAAGAGCGACGAGTAAACTCACAAGATACGCAACTTTCGAGATATTCGGACGATCCCAAATTCGCCTTTCTCCCGATAGCCTACGTAGACGAAGCGTCGCGGTTTTGTGCCCAGAGACTCTGTAATTGTGCTGACTTTTTTTCGTCGGTCGTGCGACGCCCGCACCGGGCGTCCACCGACCGAGGATTTCTCGTTTCCCCGTTAGACCCTACGTGACGAGTTTCGCTACGTCTCCCGACGACGTTCGTTCCCTCGATGGCGTGCGCCGAGGAAAATGCGCAGCTACGTGCCCAGGTACCTTGAAATTGGGCGAAATATTTCGTCGGTCGTGCGACGCCCGCACCGGGCGTCCACCGACCGAGAGATTTTACGTAGCTCGCTCATGCTTGCGTTGACGATATCTAAAGGAAATTATGGTTCTTCGTCGTCGGAGATAGGGACAGTGGGAATTTCGTTAATCCAAATGTTACGCACACGTGGACGATCCGGTGGGATTGGACTCAAGATTCGAGCGAGCATCCAAGCCCGCCGTTTACCCGTTCGACCGCAACACGCGTCAAGAGCGACGAGTAAACTCACAAGATACGCAACTTTCGAGATATTCGGACGATCCCAAATTCGCCTTTCTCCCGATAGCCTACGTAGACGAAGCGTCGCGGTTTTGTGCCCAGAGACTCTGTAATTGTGCTGACTTTTTTTCGTCGGTCGTGCGACGCCCGCACCGGGCGTCCACCGACCGAGGATTTCTCGTTTCCCCGTTAGACCCTACGTGACGAGTTTCGCTACGTCTCCCGACGACGTTCGTTCCCTCGATGGCGTGCGTCGAGGAAAATGCGCAGCTACGTGCCCAGGTACCTTGAAATTGGGCGAAATTTTTCGTCGGTCGTGCGACGCCCGCACCGGGCGTCCACCGACCGAGAGATTTTACGTAGCTCGCTCATGCTTGCGTTGACGATATCTAAAGGAAATTATGGTTCTTCGTCGTCGGAGATAGGGACAGTGGGAATTTCGTTAATCCAAATGTTACGCACACGTGGACGATCCGGTGGGATTGGACTCAAGATTCGAGCGAGCATCCAAGCCCGCCGTTTACCCGTTCGACCGCAACACGCGTCAAGAGCGACGAGTAAACTCACAAGATACGCAACTTTCGAGATATTCGGACGATCCCAAATTCGCGTTTCTCCCGATAGCCTACGTAGACGAAGCATCGCGGTTTTGTGCCCAGAGACTCTGTAATTGTGCTGACTTTTTTTCGTCGGTCGTGCGACGCCCGCACCGGGCGTCCACCGACCGAGGATTTCTCGTTTCCCCGTTAGACCCTACGAGACGAGTTTCGCTACGTCTCCCGACGACGTTCGTTCCCTCGATGGCGTGCGTCGAGGAAAATGCGCAGCTACGTGCCCAGGTACCTTGAAATTGGGCGAAATATTTCGTCGGTCGTGCGACGCCCGCACCGGGCGTCCACCGACCGAGAGATTTTACGTAGCTCGCTCATGCTTGCGTTGACGATATCTAAAGGAAATTATGGTTCTTCGTCGTCGGAGATAGGGACAGTGGGAATTTCGTTAATCCAAATGTTACGCACACGTGGACGATCCGGTGGGATTGGACTCAAGATTCGAGCGAGCATCCAAGCCCGCCGTTTACCCGTTCGACCGCAACACGCGTCAAGAGCGACGAGTAAACTCACAAGATACGCAACTTTCGAGATATTCGGACGATCCCAAATTCGCCTTTCTCCCGATAGCCTACGTAGACGAAGCGTCGCGGTTTTGTGCCCAGAGACTCTGTAATTGTGCTGACTTTTTTTCGTCGGTCGTGCGACGCCCGCACGGGGCGTCCACCGACCGAGGATTTCTCGTTTCCCCGTTAGACCCTACGTGACGAGTTTCGCTACGTCTCCCGACGACGTTCGTTCCCTCGATGGCGTGCGTCGAGGAAAATGCGCAGCTACGTGCCCAGGTACCTTGAAATTGGGCGAAATTTTTCGTCGGTCGTGCGACGCCCGCACCGGGCGTCCACCGACCGAGAGATTTTACGTAGCTCGCTCATGCTTGCGTTGACGATATCTAAAGGAAATTATGGTTCTTCGTCGTCGGAGATAGGGACAGTGGGAATTTCGTTAATCCAAATGTTACGCACACGTGGACGATCCGGTGGGATTGGACTCAAGATTCGAGCGAGCATCCAAGCCCGCCGTTTACCCGTTCGACCGCAACACGCGTCAAGAGCGACGAGTAAACTCACAAGATACGCAACTTTCGAGATATTCGGACGATCCCAAATTCGCCTTTCTCCCGATAGCCTACGTAGACGAAGCGTCGCGGTTTTGTGCCCAGAGACTCTGTAATTGTGCTGACTTTTTTTCGTCGGTCGTGCGACGCCCGCACCGGGCGTCCACCGACCGAGGATTTCTCGTTTCCCCGTTAGACCCTACGTGACGAGTTTCGCTACGTCTCCCGACGACGTTCGTTCCCTCGATGGCGTGCGTCGAGGAAAATGCGCAGCTACGTGCCCAGGTACCTTGAAATTGGGCGAAATTTTTCGTCGGTCGTGCGACGCCCGCACCGGGCGTCCACCGACCGAGAGATTTTACGTAGCTCGCTCATGCTTGCGTTGACGATATCTAAAGGAAATTATGGTTCTTCGTCGTCGGAGATAGGGACAGTGGGAATTTCGTTAATCCAAATGTTACGCACACGTGGACGATCCGGTGGGATTGGACTCAAGATTCGAGCGAGCATCCAAGCCCGCCGTTTACCCGTTCGACCGCAACACGCGTCAAGAGCGACGAGTAAACTCACAAGATACGCAACTTTCGAGATATTCGGACGATCCCAAATTCGCGTTTCTCCCGATAGCCTACGTAGACGAAGCATCGCGGTTTTGTGCCCAGAGACTCTGTAATTGTGCTGACTTTTTTTCGTCGGTCGTGCGACGCCCGCACCGGGCGTCCACCGACCGAGGATTTCTCGTTTCCCCGTTAGACCCTACGAGACGAGTTTCGCTACGTCTCCCGACGACGTTCGTTCCCTCGATGGCGTGCGTCGAGGAAAATGCGCAGCTACGTGCCCAGGTACCTTGAAATTGGGCGAAATATTTCGTCGGTCGTGCGACGCCCGCACCGGGCGTCCACCGACCGAGAGATTTTACGTAGCTCGCTCATGCTTGCGTTGACGATATCTAAAGGAAATTATGGTTCTTCGTCGTCGGAGATAGGGACATACGTCTACCTGTTGTATTTAACGTGCCGTCTCCGCCTGTCGGCTTACGACACGGCACCCAAGTGCGAGGGGTCCGGATACGCCGTATCAGCGCGCCACACGTGGCTCCCAATTTTCCTTTCGGGGGCTAGCCCGAGCAGACACCTTGGTAAGGCGGGGAGTACTTTCTAGGACCTCCCTACGGCCTAAGGAGGGACCGCTCCCGAGCTGATTTTTAGCGCAACTCACACGCTCGCTACCAACTGCCCCCACGAGGCCAAACCCATCTGACCGGGCAACGACGACCGAAGTCGCCGAAGGGGCTTCCCGGTCCCCATGGTCCCAATCTTGCATGTCATTGGTCAGACACTCGCAGGCCATAGCATGACCTACTTCCACTTTAGGCTCCTAGCCAGCCAGGCGGTGGCAACGCCAGCTCGGGTGCGCGGGAGCGCCAAGCCCGAAAGGACCGGGTCACGAAGACGCCTGGATCCTCCCCTGCGAAACCCGCTTATCAACAAAACCGTTCACCGACAGATCCTGCAGCTCAGAGTAGGGACGGGCAGACACACCTATCGAGCTGAACAGGACCTCCGCACACCTTCACCTCACTTTCGTGAGGATAGACAAGTCTACTCGTGTTGGTGGAGCTCCCTCCACGACCATGATGCTATGCATCGGACGAGTCACGGTCGAGGGCGCTCAGCGCTAACCCCCTCCCACATATCGACGAATGAACGCGAGCCCGCTACTTTGCTTTGCAGCTGACCCGACACTGTTCGCAAAGGTCGTAGACGACCCCGCGAGCTTTAAGGGTGAGTGCCATGTGGTCTACACCACCCACCCGTCGGAGATAGGGACAGTGGGAATTTCGTTAATCCAAATGTTACGCACACGTGGACGATCCGGTGGGATTGGACTCAAGATTCGAGCGAGCATCCAAGCCCGCCGTTTACCCGTTCGACCGCAACACGCGTCAAGAGCGACGAGTAAACTCACAAGATACGCAACTTTCGAGATATTCGGACGATCCCAAATTCGCCTTTCTCCCGATAGCCTACGTAGACGAAGCGTCGCGGTTTTGTGCCCAGAGACTCTGTAATTGTGCTGACTTTTTTTCGTCGGTCGTGCGACGCCCGCACGGGGCGTCCACCGACCGAGGATTTCTCGTTTCCCCGTTAGACCCTACGTGACGAGTTTCGCTACGTCTCCCGACGACGTTCGTTCCCTCGATGGCGTGCGTCGAGGAAAATGCGCAGCTACGTGCCCAGGTACCTTGAAATTGGGCGAAATTTTTCGTCGGTCGTGCGACGCCCGCACCGGGCGTCCACCGACCGAGAGATTTTACGTAGCTCGCTCATGCTTGCGTTGACGATATCTAAAGGAAATTATGGTTCTTCGTCGTCGGAGATAGGGACAGTGGGAATTTCGTTAATCCAAATGTTACGCACACGTGGACGATCCGGTGGGATTGGACTCAAGATTCGAGCGAGCATCCAAGCCCGCCGTTTACCCGTTCGACCGCAACACGCGTCAAGAGCGACGAGTAAACTCACAAGATACGCAACTTTCGAGATATTCGGACGATCCCAAATTCGCCTTTCTCCCGATAGCCTACGTAGACGAAGCGTCGCGGTTTTGTGCCCAGAGACTCTGTAATTGTGCTGACTTTTTTTCGTCGGTCGTGCGACGCCCGCACCGGGCGTCCACCGACCGAGGATTTCTCGTTTCCCCGTTAGACCCTACGTGACGAGTTTCGCTACGTCTCCCGACGACGTTCGTTCCCTCGATGGCGTGCGCCGAGGAAAATGCGCAGCTACGTGCCCAGGTACCTTGAAATTGGGCGAAATATTTCGTCGGTCGTGCGACGCCCGCACCGGGCGTCCACCGACCGAGAGATTTTACGTAGCTCGCTCATGCTTGCGTTGACGATATCTAAAGGAAATTATGGTTCTTCGTCGTCGGAGATAGGGACAGTGGGAATTTCGTTAATCCAAATGTTACGCACACGTGGACGATCCGGTGGGATTGGACTCAAGATTCGAGCGAGCATCCAAGCCCGCCGTTTACCCGTTCGACCGCAACACGCGTCAAGAGCGACGAGTAAACTCACAAGATACGCAACTTTCGAGATATTCGGACGATCCCAAATTCGCCTTTCTCCCGATAGCCTACGTAGACGAAGCGTCGCGGTTTTGTGCCCAGAGACTCTGTAATTGTGCTGACTTTTTTTCGTCGGTCGTGCGACGCCCGCACGGGGCGTCCACCGACCGAGGATTTCTCGTTTCCCCGTTAGACCCTACGTGACGAGTTTCGCTACGTCTCCCGACGACGTTCGTTCCCTCGATGGCGTGCGTCGAGGAAAATGCGCAGCTACGTGCCCAGGTACCTTGAAATTGGGCGAAATTTTTCGTCGGTCGTGCGACGCCCGCACCGGGCGTCCACCGACCGAGAGATTTTACGTAGCTCGCTCATGCTTGCGTTGACGATATCTAAAGGAAATTATGGTTCTTCGTCGTCGGAGATAGGGACAGTGGGAATTTCGTTAATCCAAATGTTACGCACACGTGGACGATCCGGTGGGATTGGACTCAAGATTCGAGCGAGCATCCAAGCCCGCCGTTTACCCGTTCGACCGCAACACGCGTCAAGAGCGACGAGTAAACTCACAAGATACGCAACTTTCGAGATATTCGGACGATCCCAAATTCGCCTTTCTCCCGATAGCCTACGTAGACGAAGCGTCGCGGTTTTGTGCCCAGAGACTCTGTAATTGTGCTGACTTTTTTTCGTCGGTCGTGCGACGCCCGCACCGGGCGTCCACCGACCGAGGATTTCTCGTTTCCCCGTTAGACCCTACGTGACGAGTTTCGCTACGTCTCCCGACGACGTTCGTTCCCTCGATGGCGTGCGTCGAGGAAAATGCGCAGCTACGTGCCCAGGTACCTTGAAATTGGGCGAAATTTTTCGTCGGTCGTGCGACGCCCGCACCGGGCGTCCACCGACCGAGAGATTTTACGTAGCTCGCTCATGCTTGCGTTGACGATATCTAAAGGAAATTATGGTTCTTCGTCGTCGGAGATAGGGACAGTGGGAATTTCGTTAATCCAAATGTTACGCACACGTGGACGATCCGGTGGGATTGGACTCAAGATTCGAGCGAGCATCCAAGCCCGCCGTTTACCCGTTCGACCGCAACACGCGTCAAGAGCGACGAGTAAACTCACAAGATACGCAACTTTCGAGATATTCGGACGATCCCAAATTCGCCTTTCTCCCGATAGCCTACGTAGACGAAGCGTCGCGGTTTTGTGCCCAGAGACTCTGTAATTGTGCTGACTTTTTTTCGTCGGTCGTGCGACGCCCGCACCGGGCGTCCACCGACCGAGGATTTCTCGTTTCCCCGTTAGACCCTACGTGACGAGTTTCGCTACGTCTCCCGACGACGTTCGTTCCCTCGATGGCGTGCGTCGAGGAAAATGCGCAGCTACGTGCCCAGGTACCTTGAAATTGGGCGAAATTTTTCGTCGGTCGTGCGACGCCCGCACCGGGCGTCCACCGACCGAGAGATTTTACGTAGCTCGCTCATGCTTGCGTTGACGATATCTAAAGGAAATTATGGTTCTTCGTCGTCGGAGATAGGGACAGTGGGAATTTCGTTAATCCAAATGTTACGCACACGTGGACGATCCGGTGGGATTGGACTCAAGATTCGAGCGAGCATCCAAGCCCGCCGTTTACCCGTTCGACCGCAACACGCGTCAAGAGCGACGAGTAAACTCACAAGATACGCAACTTTCGAGATATTCGGACGATCCCAAATTCGCGTTTCTCCCGATAGCCTACGTAGACGAAGCATCGCGGTTTTGTGCCCAGAGACTCTGTAATTGTGCTGACTTTTTTTCGTCGGTCGTGCGACGCCCGCACCGGGCGTCCACCGACCGAGGATTTCTCGTTTCCCCGTTAGACCCTACGAGACGAGTTTCGCTACGTCTCCCGACGACGTTCGTTCCCTCGATGGCGTGCGTCGAGGAAAATGCGCAGCTACGTGCCCAGGTACCTTGAAATTGGGCGAAATATTTCGTCGGTCGTGCGACGCCCGCACCGGGCGTCCACCGACCGAGAGATTTTACGTAGCTCGCTCATGCTTGCGTTGACGATATCTAAAGGAAATTATGGTTCTTCGTCGTCGGAGATAGGGAAAGTGGGAATTTCGTTAATCCAAATGTTACGCACACGTGGACGATCCGGTGGGATTGGACTCAAGATTCGAGCGAGCATCCAAGCCCGCCGTTTACCCGTTCGACCGCAACACGCGTCAAGAGCGACGAGTAAACTCACAAGATACGCAACTTTCGAGATATTCGGACGATCCCAAATTCGCCTTTCTCCCGATAGCCTACGTAGACGAAGCGTCGCGGTTTTGTGCCCAGAGACTCTGTAATTGTGCTGACTTTTTTTCGTCGGTCGTGCGACGCCCGCACGGGGCGTCCACCGACCGAGGATTTCTCGTTTCCCCGTTAGACCCTACGTGACGAGTTTCGCTACGTCTCCCGACGACGTTCGTTCCCTCGATGGCGTGCGTCGAGGAAAATGCGCAGCTACGTGCCCAGGTACCTTGAAATTGGGCGAAATTTTTCGTCGGTCGTGCGACGCCCGCACCGGGCGTCCACCGACCGAGAGATTTTACGTAGCTCGCTCATGCTTGCGTTGACGATATCTAAAGGAAATTATGGTTCTTCGTCGTCGGAGATAGGGACAGTGGGAATTTCGTTAATCCAAATGTTACGCACACGTGGACGATCCGGTGGGATTGGACTCAAGATTCGAGCGAGCATCCAAGCCCGCCGTTTACCCGTTCGACCGCAACACGCGTCAAGAGCGACGAGTAAACTCACAAGATACGCAACTTTCGAGATATTCGGACGATCCCAAATTCGCCTTTCTCCCGATAGCCTACGTAGACGAAGCGTCGCGGTTTTGTGCCCAGAGACTCTGTAATTGTGCTGACTTTTTTTCGTCGGTCGTGCGACGCCCGCACCGGGCGTCCACCGACCGAGGATTTCTCGTTTCCCCGTTAGACCCTACGTGACGAGTTTCGCTACGTCTCCCGACGACGTTCGTTCCCTCGATGGCGTGCGCCGAGGAAAATGCGCAGCTACGTGCCCAGGTACCTTGAAATTGGGCGAAATATTTCGTCGGTCGTGCGACGCCCGCACCGGGCGTCCACCGACCGAGAGATTTTACGTAGCTCGCTCATGCTTGCGTTGACGATATCTAAAGGAAATTATGGTTCTTCGTCGTCGGAGATAGGGACATACGTCTACCTGTTGTATTTAACGTGCCGTCTCCGCCTGTCGGCTTACGACACGGCACCCAAGTGCGAGGGGTCCGGATACGCCGTATCAGCGCGCCACACGTGGCTCCCAATTTTCCTTTCGGGGGCTAGCCCGAGCAGACACCTTGGTAAGGCGGGGAGTACTTTCTAGGACCTCCCTACGGCCTAAGGAGGGACCGCTCCCGAGCTGATTTTTAGCGCAACTCACACGCTCGCTACCAGGAGATAGGGACAGTGGGAATTTCGTTAATCCAAATGTTACGCACACGTGGACGATCCGGTGGGATTGGACTCAAGATTCGAGCGAGCATCCAAGCCCGCCGTTTACCCGTTCGACCGCAACACGCGTCAAGAGCGACGAGTAAACTCACAAGATACGCAACTTTCGAGATATTCGGACGATCCCAAATTCGCGTTTCTCCCGATAGCCTACGTAGACGAAGCATCGCGGTTTTGTGCCCAGAGACTCTGTAATTGTGCTGACTTTTTTTCGTCGGTCGTGCGACGCCCGCACCGGGCGTCCACCGACCGAGGATTTCTCGTTTCCCCGTTAGACCCTACGAGACGAGTTTCGCTACGTCTCCCGACGACGTTCGTTCCCTCGATGGCGTGCGTCGAGGAAAATGCGCAGCTACGTGCCCAGGTACCTTGAAATTGGGCGAAATATTTCGTCGGTCGTGCGACGCCCGCACCGGGCGTCCACCGACCGAGAGATTTTACGTAGCTCGCTCATGCTTGCGTTGACGATATCTAAAGGAAATTATGGTTCTTCGTCGTCGGAGATAGGGACAGTGGGAATTTCGTTAATCCAAATGTTACGCACACGTGGACGATCCGGTGGGATTGGACTCAAGATTCGAGCGAGCATCCAAGCCCGCCGTTTACCCGTTCGACCGCAACACGCGTCAAGAGCGACGAGTAAACTCACAAGATACGCAACTTTCGAGATATTCGGACGATCCCAAATTCGCCTTTCTCCCGATAGCCTACGTAGACGAAGCGTCGCGGTTTTGTGCCCAGAGACTCTGTAATTGTGCTGAC
>NW_025108610.1:0-5000 GCF_019457755.1 Venturia canescens | reverse complement strand
CGAAGCACGACGAATGGGTACAAAAATATACATTAGCAGAGCTGTTGGAGTTATCGAAGATAATATTCTGAGAAAATGAAACATTTTTTCGTCGGTCGTGCGACGCCCGCACCGGGCGTCCACCGACCGAGGATTTCTCGTTTCCCCGTTAGACCCTACGTGACGAGTTTCGCTACGTCTCCCGACGACGTTCGTTCCCTCGATGGCGTGCGCCGAGGAAAATGCGCAGCTACGTGCCCAGGTACCTTGAAATTGGGCGAAATTTTTCGTCGGTCGTGCGACGCCCGCACCGGGCGTCCACCGACCGAGAGATTTTACGTAGCTCGCTCATGCTTGCGTTGACGATATCTAAAGGAAATTATGGTTCTTCGTCGTCGGAGATAGGGACAGTGGGAATTTCGTTAATCCAAATGTTACGCACACGTGGACGATCCGGTGGGATTGGACTCAAGATTCGAGCGAGCATCCAAGCCCGCCGTTTACCCGTTCGACCGCAACACGCGTCAAGAGCGACGAGTAAACTCACAAGATACGCAACTTTCGAGATATTCGGACGATCCCAAATTCGCCTTTCTCCCGATAGCCTACGTAGACGAAGCGTCGCGGTTTTGTGCCCAGAGACTCTGTAATTGTGCTGACTTTTTTTCGTCGGTCGTGCGACGCCCGCACCGGGCGTCCACCGACCGAGGATTTCTCGTTTCCCCGTTAGACCCTACGTGACGAGTTTCGCTACGTCTCCCGACGACGTTCGTTCCCTCGATGGCGTGCGCCGAGGAAAATGCGCAGCTACGTGCCCAGGTACCTTGAAATTGGGCGAAATATTTCGTCGGTCGTGCGACGCCCGCACCGGGCGTCCACCGACCGAGAGATTTTACGTAGCTCGCTCATGCTTGCGTTGACGATATCTAAAGGAAATTATGGTTCTTCGTCGTCGGAGATAGGGACAGTGGGAATTTCGTTAATCCAAATGTTACGCACACGTGGACGATCCGGTGGGATTGGACTCAAGATTCGAGCGAGCATCCAAGCCCGCCGTTTACCCGTTCGACCGCAACACGCGTCAAGAGCGACGAGTAAACTCACAAGATACGCAACTTTCGAGATATTCGGACGATCCCAAATTCGCGTTTCTCCCGATAGCCTACGTAGACGAAGCATCGCGGTTTTGTGCCCAGAGACTCTGTAATTGTGCTGACTTTTTTTCGTCGGTCGTGCGACGCCCGCACCGGGCGTCCACCGACCGAGGATTTCTCGTTTCCCCGTTAGACCCTACGTGACGAGTTTCGCTACGTCTCCCGACGACGTTCGTTCCCTCGATGGCGTGCGTCGAGGAAAATGCGCAGCTACGTGCCCAGGTACCTTGAAATTGGGCGAAATTTTTCGTCGGTCGTGCGACGCCCGCACCGGGCGTCCACCGACCGAGAGATTTTACGTAGCTCGCTCATGCTTGCGTTGACGATATCTAAAGGAAATTATGGTTCTTCGTCGTCGGAGATAGGGACAGTGGGAATTTCGTTAATCCAAATGTTACGCACACGTGGACGATCCGGTGGGATTGGACTCAAGATTCGAGCGAGCATCCAAGCCCGCCGTTTACCCGTTCGACCGCAACACGCGTCAAGAGCGACGAGTAAACTCACAAGATACGCAACTTTCGAGATATTCGGACGATCCCAAATTCGCCTTTCTCCCGATAGCCTACGTAGACGAAGCGTCGCGGTTTTGTGCCCAGAGACTCTGTAATTGTGCTGACTTTTTTTCGTCGGTCGTGCGACGCCCGCACCGGGCGTCCACCGACCGAGGATTTCTCGTTTCCCCGTTAGACCCTACGTGACGAGTTTCGCTACGTCTCCCGACGACGTTCGTTCCCTCGATGGCGTGCGTCGAGGAAAATGCGCAGCTACGTGCCCAGGTACCTTGAAATTGGGCGAAATTTTTCGTCGGTCGTGCGACGCCCGCACCGGGCGTCCACCGACCGAGAGATTTTACGTAGCTCGCTCATGCTTGCGTTGACGATATCTAAAGGAAATTATGGTTCTTCGTCGTCGGAGATAGGGACAGTGGGAATTTCGTTAATCCAAATGTTACGCACACGTGGACGATCCGGTGGGATTGGACTCAAGATTCGAGCGAGCATCCAAGCCCGCCGTTTACCCGTTCGACCGCAACACGCGTCAAGAGCGACGAGTAAACTCACAAGATACGCAACTTTCGAGATATTCGGACGATCCCAAATTCGCGTTTCTCCCGATAGCCTACGTAGACGAAGCATCGCGGTTTTGTGCCCAGAGACTCTGTAATTGTGCTGACTTTTTTTCGTCGGTCGTGCGACGCCCGCACCGGGCGTCCACCGACCGAGGATTTCTCGTTTCCCCGTTAGACCCTACGAGACGAGTTTCGCTACGTCTCCCGACGACGTTCGTTCCCTCGATGGCGTGCGTCGAGGAAAATGCGCAGCTACGTGCCCAGGTACCTTGAAATTGGGCGAAATATTTCGTCGGTCGTGCGACGCCCGCACCGGGCGTCCACCGACCGAGAGATTTTACGTAGCTCGCTCATGCTTGCGTTGACGATATCTAAAGGAAATTATGGTTCTTCGTCGTCGGAGATAGGGACAGTGGGAATTTCGTTAATCCAAATGTTACGCACACGTGGACGATCCGGTGGGATTGGACTCAAGATTCGAGCGAGCATCCAAGCCCGCCGTTTACCCGTTCGACCGCAACACGCGTCAAGAGCGACGAGTAAACTCACAAGATACGCAACTTTCGAGATATTCGGACGATCCCAAATTCGCCTTTCTCCCGATAGCCTACGTAGACGAAGCGTCGCGGTTTTGTGCCCAGAGACTCTGTAATTGTGCTGACTTTTTTTCGTCGGTCGTGCGACGCCCGCACGGGGCGTCCACCGACCGAGGATTTCTCGTTTCCCCGTTAGACCCTACGTGACGAGTTTCGCTACGTCTCCCGACGACGTTCGTTCCCTCGATGGCGTGCGTCGAGGAAAATGCGCAGCTACGTGCCCAGGTACCTTGAAATTGGGCGAAATTTTTCGTCGGTCGTGCGACGCCCGCACCGGGCGTCCACCGACCGAGAGATTTTACGTAGCTCGCTCATGCTTGCGTTGACGATATCTAAAGGAAATTATGGTTCTTCGTCGTCGGAGATAGGGACAGTGGGAATTTCGTTAATCCAAATGTTACGCACACGTGGACGATCCGGTGGGATTGGACTCAAGATTCGAGCGAGCATCCAAGCCCGCCGTTTACCCGTTCGACCGCAACACGCGTCAAGAGCGACGAGTAAACTCACAAGATACGCAACTTTCGAGATATTCGGACGATCCCAAATTCGCCTTTCTCCCGATAGCCTACGTAGACGAAGCGTCGCGGTTTTGTGCCCAGAGACTCTGTAATTGTGCTGACTTTTTTTCGTCGGTCGTGCGACGCCCGCACCGGGCGTCCACCGACCGAGGATTTCTCGTTTCCCCGTTAGACCCTACGTGACGAGTTTCGCTACGTCTCCCGACGACGTTCGTTCCCTCGATGGCGTGCGCCGAGGAAAATGCGCAGCTACGTGCCCAGGTACCTTGAAATTGGGCGAAATATTTCGTCGGTCGTGCGACGCCCGCACCGGGCGTCCACCGACCGAGAGATTTTACGTAGCTCGCTCATGCTTGCGTTGACGATATCTAAAGGAAATTATGGTTCTTCGTCGTCGGAGATAGGGACAGTGGGAATTTCGTTAATCCAAATGTTACGCACACGTGGACGATCCGGTGGGATTGGACTCAAGATTCGAGCGAGCATCCAAGCCCGCCGTTTACCCGTTCGACCGCAACACGCGTCAAGAGCGACGAGTAAACTCACAAGATACGCAACTTTCGAGATATTCGGACGATCCCAAATTCGCCTTTCTCCCGATAGCCTACGTAGACGAAGCGTCGCGGTTTTGTGCCCAGAGACTCTGTAATTGTGCTGACTTTTTTCGTCGGTCGTGCGACGCCCGCACCGGGCGTCCACCGACCGAGGATTTCTCGTTTCCCCGTTAGACCCTACGTGACGAGTTTCGCTACGTCTCCCGACGACGTTCGTTCCCTCGATGGCGTGCGTCGAGGAAAATGCGCAGCTACGTGCCCAGGTACCTTGAAATTGGGCGAAATTTTTCGTCGGTCGTGCGACGCCCGCACCGGGCGTCCACCGACCGAGAGATTTTACGTAGCTCGCTCATGCTTGCGTTGACGATATCTAAAGGAAATTATGGTTCTTCGTCGTCGGAGATAGGGACAGTGGGAATTTCGTTAATCCAAATGTTACGCACACGTGGACGATCCGGTGGGATTGGACTCAAGATTCGAGCGAGCATCCAAGCCCGCCGTTTACCCGTTCGACCGCAACACGCGTCAAGAGCGACGAGTAAACTCACAAGATACGCAACTTTCGAGATATTCGGACGATCCCAAATTCGCGTTTCTCCCGATAGCCTACGTAGACGAAGCATCGCGGTTTTGTGCCCAGAGACTCTGTAATTGTGCTGACTTTTTTTCGTCGGTCGTGCGACGCCCGCACCGGGCGTCCACCGACCGAGGATTTCTCGTTTCCCCGTTAGACCCTACGAGACGAGTTTCGCTACGTCTCCCGACGACGTTCGTTCCCTCGATGGCGTGCGTCGAGGAAAATGCGCAGCTACGTGCCCAGGTACCTTGAAATTGGGCGAAATATTTCGTCGGTCGTGCGACGCCCGCACCGGGCGTCCACCGACCGAGAGATTTTACGTAGCTCGCTCATGCTTGCGTTGACGATATCTAAAGGAAATTATGGTTCTTCGTCGTCGGAGATAGGGACAGTGGGAATTTCGTTAATCCAAATGTTACGCACACGTGGACGATCCGGTGGGATTGGACTCAAGATTCGAGCGAGCATCCAAGCCCGCCGTTTACCCGTTCGACCGCAACACGCGTCAAGAGCGACGAGTAAACTCACAAGATACGCAACTTTCGAA
>NW_025108609.1:12500-28037 GCF_019457755.1 Venturia canescens | reverse complement strand
TATGAGACGAGCTACGTAAAATCTCTCGTCGGTGGACGCCCGGTGCGGGCGTCGCACGACCGACGAAATATTTCGCCCAATTTCAAGGTACCTGGGCACGTAGCTGCGCATTTTCCTCGACGCACGCCATCGAGGGAACGAACGTCGTCGGGAGACGTAGCGAAACTCGTCACGTAGGGTCTAACGGGGAAACGAGAAATCCTCGGTCGGTGGACGCCCGGTGCGGGCGTCGCACGACCGACCGAAAAAAAGTCAGCACAATTACAGAGTCTCTGGGCACAAAACCGCGATGCTTCGTCTACGTAGGCTATCGGGAGAAAGGCGAATTTGGGATCGTCCGAATATCTCGAAAGTTGCGTATCTTGTGAGTTTACTCGTCGCTCTTGACGCGTGTTGCGGTCGAACGGGTAAACGGCGGGGCTTGGATGCTCGCTTCGAATCTTGAGTCCAATCCCACCGGATCGTCCACGTGTGCGTAACATTTGGTTTAACGAAATTCCCACTGTCCCTATCTCCGACGACGAAGAACCATAATTTCCTTTAGATATCGTCAACGCAAGCATGAGCGAGCTACGTAAAATCTCTCGGTCGGTGGACGCCCGGTGCGGGGCGTCGCACGACCGACGAAAAAATTTCGCCCAATTTCAAGGTACCTGGGCACGTAGCTGCGCATTTTCCTCGCACGCCACGCCCATCGAGGGAACGAACGTCGTCCGGAGACGTAGCGAAACTCGTCACGTAGGGTCTAACGGGAAACGAGAAATCCTCGGGTCGGTGGACGCCCGGTGCGGGCGTCGCACGACCGACGAAAAAAAAGTCAGCACAATTACAGAGTCTCTGGGCACAAAAACCGCGATGCTTCGTCTACGTAGGCTATCGGGAGAAAGGCGAATTTGGGATCGTCCGAATATCTCGAAAGTTGCGTATCTTGTGAGTTTACTCGTCGCTCTTGACGCGTGTTGCGGTCGAACGGGTAAACGGGCGGCTTGGATGCTCGCTCCGAATCTTGAGTTCCCAATCCCACCGGATCGTCCACGTGTGCGTAACATTTGGTTTAACGAAATTCCCACTGTCCCTATCTCCGACGACGAAGAACCATAATTTCCTTTAGATATCGTCAACGCAAGCATGAGCGAGCTACGTAAAATCTCTCCGGGTCGGTGGACGCCCGGTGCGGGCGTCGCACGACCGAACGAAAAATTTCGCCCAATTTCAAGGTACCTGGGCACGTAGCTGCGCATTTTCCTCGACGCACGCCATCGAGGGAACGAACGTCGTCGGGAGACGTAGCGAAACTCGTCACGTAGGGTCTAACGGGGAAACGAGAAATCCTCGGTCGGTGGACGCCCGGTGCGGGCGTCGCACGACCGACGAAAAAAAGTCAGCACAATTACAGAGTCTCTGGGCACAAAACCGCGGACGCTTCGTCTACGTAGGCTATCGGGAGAAAGGCGAATTTGGGATCGTCCGAATATCTCGAAAGTTGCGTATCTTGTGAGTTTACTCGTCGCTCTTGATCGCGTGTTGCGGTCGAACGGGTAAACGGCGGGCTTGGATGCTCGCTCGAATCTTGAGTCCAATCCCACCGGATCGTCCCACGTGTGCGTAACATTTGGATTAACGAAATTCCCCACTGTCCCTATCTCCGACGACGAAGAACCATAATTTCCTTTAGATATCGTCAACGCAAGCATGAGCGAGCTACGTAAAATCTCTCGGTCGGTGGACGCCCCGGTGCGGGCGTCGCACGACCGACGAAATATTTCGCCCAATTTCAAGGTACCTGGGCACGTAGCTGCGCATTTTCCTCGACGCACGCCATCGAGGGAACGAACGTCGTCGGGAGACGTAGCGAAACTCGTCACGTAGGGTCTAACGGGGAAACGAGAAATCTCCTCGGTCGGTGGACGCCCGGTGCGGGCGTCGCACGACCGACGAAAAAAAAAGTCAGCACAATTACAGAGTCTCTGGGCACAAAACCGCGATGCTTCGTCTACGTAGGCTATCGGGAGAAAGGCGAATTTGGGATCGTCCCGAATATCTCGAAAGTTGCGTATCTTGTGAGTTTACTCGTCGCTCTTGACGCGTGTTGCGGTCGAACGGGTAAACGGCGGGCTTGGATGCTCGCTCGAATCTTGAGTCCAATCCCACCGGATCGTCCACGTGTGCGTAACAATTTGGTTTAACGAAATTCCCACTGTCCCTATCTCCACGGGTGGGTGGTGTAGACCACATGGCACTCACCCTTAAAGCTCGCGGGGTCGTCTACGACCTTTGCGAACAGTGTCGGGTCAGCTGCAAAGCAAAGTAGCGGGCTCGCGTTCATTCGTCGATATGTGGGAGGGGGTTAGCGCTGAGCGCCCCTCGACCGTGACTCGTCCGATGCATAGCATCATGGTCGTGGAGGGAGCTCCACCAACACGAGTAGACTTGTCTATCCTCACGAAAGTGAGGTGAAGGTGTGCGGAGGTCCTGTTCAGCTCGATAGGTGTGTCTGCCCGTCCCTACTCTGAGCTGCAGGATCTGTCGGTGAACGGTTTTGTTGATAAGCGGGTTTTCGCAGGGGAGGATCCAGGCGTCTTCGTGACCCGGTCCTTTCGGGCTTGGCCGCTCCCGCGCACCCGAGCTGGCGTTGCCACCGCCTGGCTGGCTAGGAGCCTAAAAGTGGAAGTAGGTCATGCTATGGCCTGCGAGTGTGTCTGGACCAATGACATGCAAGATTGGGACCATGGGGACCGGGAAGCCACCTTCGGCGACTTCGGTCGTCGTTGCCCCGTCAGATGGGTTTGGCCTCGTGGGGGCAGTTGGTAGCGAGCGTGTGAGTTGCGCTAAAAATCAGCTCGGGAGCGGTCCCTCCTTAGGCCGTAGGGAGGTCCTAGAAAGTACTCCCCGCCTTTAACCAAAGGTGTCTGCTCGGGCTAGCCCCCGAAAGGAAAATTGGGAGCCACGTGTGGCGCGCTGATACGGCGTATCCGGACCCCCTCGCACTTGGGTGCCGTGTCGTAAGCCGACAGGCGGAGACGGCACGTTAAATACAACAGGTAGACGTATGTCCCTATCTCCGACGACGAAGAACCATAATTTTCCTTTAGATACTCGTCAACGCAAGCATGAGCGAGCTACGTAAAATCTCTCGGTCGGTGGACGCCCGGTGGCGGGGCGTCGCACGACCGACGAAAAATTTCGCCCAATTTCAAGGTACCTGGGCACGTAGCTGCGCATTTTCCCTCGACGCACGCCATCGAGGGAACGAAACGTCGTCGGGAGACGTAGCGAAACTCGTCACGTAGGGTCTAACGGGGAAACGAGAAATCCTCGGTCGGGTGGACGCCCGGTGCGGGCGTCGCAACGACCGACGAAAAAAAGTCAGCACAATTACAGAGTCTCTGGGCACAAAACCGTCGATGCTTCGTCTACGTAGGCTATCGGGAGAAAGGCGAATTTGGGATCGTCCGAATATCTCGAAAGTTGCGTATCTTGTGAGTTTACTCGTCGCTCTTCGACGCGTGTTGCGGTCGAACGGGTAAACGGCGGGCTTGGATGCTCGCTCGAATCTTGAGTCCAATCCCACCGGATCGTCCACGTGTGCGTAACATTTGGTTTAACGAAATTCCCACTGTCCCTATCTCCGACGACGAAGAACCATAATTTCCTTTAGATATCGTCAACGCAAGCATGAGCCGAGCTACGTAAAATCTCTCGGTCGGTGGACGGCCCGGTGCTGGGCGTCGCACGACCGACGAAAAATTGCGCCCAATTTCAAGGTACCTGGGCACGTAGCTGCGCATTTTCCTCGACGCACGCCCATCGAGGGAGAACGAAACGTCGTCGGGAGACGTAGCGAAAACTCGTCACGTAGGGTCTAACGGGGAAACGAGAAATCCTCGGTCGGTGGACGCCCGGTGCGGGCGTCGCACGACCGACGAAAAAAAGTCAGCACAATTACAGAGTCTCTGGGCACAAAACCGCGACGCTTCGTCTACGTAGGCTATCGGGAGAAAGGCGAATTTGGGATCGTCCGAATATCTCGAAAGTTGCGTATCTTGTGAGTTTACTCGTCGCTCTTGACGCGTGTTGCGGTCGAACGGGTAAACGGCGGGCTTGGATGCTCGCTCGAATCTTGAGTCCAATCCCACCGGATCGTCCACGTGTGCGTAACATTTGGATTAACGAAATTCCCACTGTCCCTATCTCCGACGACGAAGAACCATAATTTCCTTTAGATATCGTCAACGCAAGCATGAGCGAGCTACGTAAAATCTCTCGGTCGGTGACGCCCGGTGCGGGCGTCGCACGACCGACGAAAAATTTCGCCCAATTTCAAGTACCTAGGGCACGTAGCTGCGCATTTTCCTCGACGCCACGCCATCGAGGGGAACGAACGTCGTCGGGAGACGTAGCGAAACTCGTCACGTAGCGGGTCTAACGGGGAAACGAGGAAATCCTCGGTCGGTGGACGCCCGGTGCGGGCGTCGCACGACCGACGAAAAAAAGTCAGCACAATTACAGAGTCTCTGGGCACAAAACCGCGATGCTTCGTCTACGTAGGCTATCGGGAGAAAGGCGAATTTGGGATCGTCCGAATATCTCGAAAGTTGCGTATCTTGTGAGTTTTACTCGTCGCTCTTGACCGCGTGTTGCGGTCGAAACGGGGTAAACGGCGGGCTTGGATGCCTCGCCTCGAATCTTGAGTCCAATCCCACCGGATCGTCCACGTGTGCGTAACATTTGGTTTAACGAAATTCCCACTGTCCCTATCTCGACGACGAAGAACCATAATTTCCTTTAGATATCGTCAACGCAAGCATGAGCGAGCTACGTAAAATCTCTCGGTCGGTGGACGCCCGGTGCGGGCGTCGCACGACCGACGAAAAATTTCGCCCAATTTCAAGGTACCTGGGCACGTAGCTGCGCATTTTCCTCGACCACGCACGCCATCGAGGGAACGAACGTCGTCGGGAGACGTAGCGAAACTCGTCACGTAGGGGTCTAACGGGGAAACGAGAAATCCTCGGTCGGTGGACGCCCGGTGCGGGCGTCGCACGACCGACGAAAAAAAGTCAGGCACAATTACAGAGTCTCTGGGCACAAAACCGCGATGCTTCGTCTACGTAGGCTATCGGGAGAAAGGCGAATTTGGGGATCGTCCGAATATCTCGAAAGTTGCGTATCTTGTGAGTTTACTCGTCGCTCTTGACGCGTGTTGCGGTCGAACGGGTAAACGGCGGCTTGGATGCTCGCTCGAATCTTGAGTCCAATCCCACCGGATCGTCCACGTGTGCGTAACATTTGGTTTAACGAAATTCCCACTGTCCCTATCTCCGACGACGAAGAACCATAATTTCCTTTAGATATCGTCAACGCAAGCATGAGCGAGCTACGTAAAATCTCTCGGTCGGTGGACGCCCGGTGCGGGCGTCGCACGACCGACGAAAAATTTCGCCCAATTTCAAGGTACCTGGGCACGTAGCTGCGCATTTTCCTCGACGCACGCCATCGAGGGAACGAACGTCGTCGGGAGACGTAGCGAAACTCGTCACGTAGGGTCTAACGGGGAAACGAGAAATCCTCGGTCGGTGGACGCCCGGTGCGGGCGTCGCACGACGACCGACAAAAAAAGTCAGCACAATTACAGAGTCTCTGGGCACAAAACCGCGACGCTTCGTCTACGTAGGCTATCGGGAGAAAGGCGAATTTGGGATCGTCCGAATATCTCGAAAGTTGCGTATCTTGTGAGTTTACTCGTCGCTCTTGACGCGTGTTGCGGTCGAACGGGTAAACGGCGGGCTTGGATGCTCGCTCGAATCTTGAGTCCAATCCCACCGGATCGTCCACGTGTGCGTAACATTTGGTTTAACGAAATTCCCACTGTCCCTATCTCCGACGACGAAGAACCATAATTTCCTTTAGATATCGTCAACGCAAGCATGAGCGAGCTACGTAAAATCTCTCGGTCGGTGGACGCCCGGTGCGGGCGTCGCACGACCGACGAAAAATTTCGCCCAATTTCAAGGTACCTGGGCACGTAGCTGCGCATTTTCCTCGACGCACGCCATCGAGGGAACGAACGTCGTCGGGAGACGTAGCGAAACTCGTCACGTAGGGTCTAACGGGGAAACGAGAAATCCCTCGGTCGGTGGACGCCCGGTGCGGGCGTCGCACGACCGACGAAAAAAAGTCAGCACAATTACAGAGTCTCTGGGCACAAAACCGCGACGCTTCGTCTACGTAGGCTATCGGGAGAAAGGCGAATTTGGGATCGTCCGAATATCTCGAAAGTTGCGTATCTTGTGAGTTTACTCGTCGCTCTTGACGCGTGTTGCGGTCGAACGGGTAAACGGCGGGCTTGGATGCTCGCTCGAATCTTGAGTCCAATCCCACCGGATCGTCCACGTGTGCGTAACATTTGGATTAACGAAATTCCCACTGTCCCTATCTCCGACGACGAAGAAACCATAATTTCCTTTAGATATCGTCAACGCAAGCATGAGCGAGCCTACGTAAAATCTCTCGGTCGGTGGACGCCCGGTGCGGGCGTCGCACGACCGACGAAATATTTCGCCCAATTTCAAGGTACCTGGGCACGTAGCTGCGCATTTTCCTCGACGCACGCCATCGAGGGAACGAACGTCGTCGGGAGACGTAGCGAAAACTCGTCACGTAGGGTCTAACGGGGAAACGAGAAATCCTCGGTCGGTGGACGCCCGGTGCGGGCGTCGCACGACCGACGAAAAAAAAGTCAGCACAATTACAGAGTCTCTGGGCACAAAACCGCGATGCTTCGTCTACGTAGGCTATCGGGAGAAAGGCGAATTTGGGATCGTCCGAATATCTCGAAAGTTGCGTATCTTGTGAGTTTACTCGTCGCTCTTGACGCGTGTTGCGGTCGAACGGGTAAACGGCGGGCTTGGATGCTCGCTCGAATCTTGAGTCCAATCCCACCGGATCGTCCACGTGTGCGTAACATTGGTTTAACGAAATTCCCACTGTCCCTATCTCCGACGACGAAGAACCATAATTTCCTTTAGATATCGTCAACGCAAGCATGAGCGAGCTACGTAAAATCTCTCGGTCGGTGGACGCCCGGTGCGGGCGTCGCACGACCGACGAAAAATTTCGCCCAATTTCAAGGTACCTGGGCACGTAGCTGCGCATTTTCCTCGACGCACGCCATCGAGGGAACGAACGTCGTCGGGAGACGTAGCGAAACTCGTCACGTAGGGTCTAACGGGGAAACGAGAAATCCCTCGGTCGGTGGACGCCCGGTGCGGGCGTCGCACGACCGACGAAAAAAAGTCAGCACAATTACAGAGTCTCTGGGCACAAAACCGCGATGCTTCGTCTACGTAGGCTATCGGGAGAAAGGCGAATTTGGGATCGTCCGAATATCTCGAAAGTTGCGTATCTTGTGAGTTTACTCGTCGCTCTTGGACGCGTGTTGCGGTCGAACGGGTAAACGGCGGGCTTGGATGCTCGCTCGAATCTTGAGTCCAATCCCACCGGATCGTCCACGTGTGCGTAACATTTGGTTTAACGAAATTCCCACTGTCCCTATCTCCGACGACGAAGAAACCATAATTTCCTTTAGATATCGTCAACGCAAGCATGAGCGAGCTACGTAAAATCTCTCGGTCGGTGGACGCCCGGTGCGGGCGTCGCACGACCGACGAAAAATTTCGCCCAATTTCAAGGTACCATGGGCACGTAGCTGCGCATTTTCCTCGACGCACGCCATCGAGGGAACGAACGTCGTCGGGAGACGTAGCGAAACTCGTCACGTAGGGTCTAACGGGGAAACGAGAAATCCTCGGTCGGTGGACGCCCGGTGCGGGCGTCGCACGACCGACGAAAAAAAAGTCAGCACAATTACAGAGTCTCTGGGCACAAAACCGCGATGCTTCGTCTACGTAGGCTATCGGGAGAAAGGCGAATTTGGGATCGTCCGAATATCTCGAAAGTTGCGTATCTTGTGAGTTTACTCGTCGCTCTTGACGCGTGTTGCGGTCGAACGGGTAAACGGCGGGCTTGGATGCTCGCTCGAATCTTGAGTCCAATCCCACCGGATCGTCCACGTGTGCGTAACATTTGGTTTAACGAAATTCCCACTGTCCCTATCTCCCGACGACGAAGAACCATAATTTCCTTTAGATATCGTCAACGCAAGCATGAGCGAGCTACGTAAAATCTCTCGGTCGGTGGACGCCCGGTGCGGGCGTCCGCACGACCGACGAAAAATTTCGCCCCAATTTCAAGGTACCTGGGCACGTAGCTGCGCATTTTCCTCGACGCACGCCATCGAGGGAACGAACGTCGTCGGGAGACGTAGCGAAACTCGTCACGTAGGGTCTAACGGGGAAACGAGAAAATCCTCGGTCGGTGGACGCCCGGTGCGGGCGTCGCACGACCGACGAAAAAAAAGTCAGCACAATTACAGAGTCTCTGGGCACAAAACCGCGATGCTTCGTCTACGTAGCGTATCGGGAGAAAGGCGAATTTGGGATCGTCCGAATATCTCGAAAGTTGCGTATCTTGTGAGTTTACTCGTCGCTCTTGACGCGTGTTGCGGTCGAACGGGTAAACGGCGGGCTTGGATGCTCGCTCGAATCTTGAGTCCAATCCCACCGGATCGTCCACGTGTGCGTAACATTTGGGTTTAACGAAATTCCCACTGTCCCTATCTCCGACGACGAAGAACATAATTTCCTTTAGATATCGTCAACGCAAGCATGAGCGAGCTACGTAAAATCTCTCGGTCGGTGGACGCCCGGTGCGGGCGTCGCACGACCGACGAAAAATTTCGCCCAATTTCAAGGTACCTGGGCACGTAGCTGCGCATTTTCCTCGACGCACGCCCATCGAGGGAACGAACGTCGTCGGGAGACGGTAGCGAAACTCGTCACGTAGGGTCTAACGGGGGAAACGAGAAATCCTCGGTCGGTGGACGCCCGGTGCGGGCGTCGCACGACCGACGAAAAAAAGTCAGCACAATTACAGAGTCTCTGGGCACAAAACCGCGACGCTTCGTCTACGTAGGCTATCGGGAGAAAGGCGAATTTGGGATCGTCCGAATATCTCGAAAGTTGCGTATCTTGTGAGTTTACTCGTCGCTCTTGACGCGTGTTGCGGTCGAACGGGTAAACGGCGGGCTTGGATGCTCGCTCGAATCTTGAGTCCAATCCCACCGGATCGTCCACGTGTGCGTAACATTTGGATTAACGAAATTCCCACTGTCCCTATCTCCGACGACGAAGAACCATAATTTCCTTTAGATATCGTCAACGCAAGCATGAGCGAGCTACGTAAAATCTCTCGGTCGGTGGACGCCCCGGTGCGGGCGTCGCACGACCGACGAAAAATTTCGCCCAATTTCAAGGTACCTGGGCACGTAGCTGCGCATTTTCCTCGACGCACGCCATCGAGGGAACGAACGTCGTCGGGAGACGTAGCGAAACTCGTCACGTAGGGTCTAACGGGGAAACGAGAAATCCTCGGTCGGTGGACGCCCGGTGCGGGCGTCGCACGACCGACGAAAAAAAGTCAGCACAATTACAGAGTCTCTGGGCACAAAACCGCGATGCTTCGTCTACGTAGGCTATCGGGAGAAAGGCGAATTTGGGATCGTCCGAATATCTCGAAAGTTGCGTATCTTGTGAGTTTACTCGTCGCTCTTGACGCGTGTTGCGGTCGAACGGGTAAACGGCGGGCTTGGATGCTCGCTCGAATCTTGAGTCCAATCCCACCGGATCGTCCACGTGTGCGTAACATTTGGTTTAACGAAATTCCCACTGTCCCTATCTCCGACGACGAAGAACCATAATTTCCTTTAGATATCGTCAACGCAAGCATGAGCGAGCTACGTAAAATCTCTCGGTCGGTGGACGCCCCGGTGCGGGCGTCGCACGACCGACGAAAAATTTCGCCCAATTTCAAGGTACCTGGGCACGTAGCTGCGCATTTTCCTCGACGCACGCCATCGAGGGAACGAACGTCGTCGGGAGACGTAGCGAAACTCGTCACGTAGGGTCTAACGGGGAAACGAGAAATCCTCGGTCGGTGGGACGCCCGGTGCGGGCGTCGCACGACCGACGAAAAAAAGTCAGCACAATTACAGAGTCTCTGGGCACAAAACCGCGATGCTTCGTCTACGTAGGCTATCGGGAGAAAGGCGAATTTGGGATCGTCCGAATATCTCGAAAGTTGCGTATCTTGTGAGTTTACTCGTCGCTCTTGACGCGTGTTGCGGTCGAACGGGTAAACGGCGGGCTTGGATGCTCGCTCGAATCTTGAGTCCCAATCCCACCGGATCGTCCACGTGTGCGTAACATTTGGTTTAACGAAATTCCCACTGTCCCCTATCTCCGACGACGAAGAACCATAATTTCCTTTAGATATCGTCAACGCAAGCATGAGCGAGCTACGTAAAATCTCTCGGTCGGTGGACGCCCGGTGCGGGCGTCGCACGACCGACGAAAAATTTCGCCCAATTTCAAGGTACCTGGGCACGTAGCTGCGCATTTTCCTCGAGCTCACGCCATCGAGGGAACGAACGTCGTCGGGAGACGTAGCGAAACTCGTCACGTAGGGTCTAACGGGGAAACGAGAAATCCTCGGTCGGTGGACGCCCGGTGCGGGCGTCGCACGACCGACGAAAAAAAGTCAGCACAATTACAGAGTCTCTGGGCACAAAACCGCGACGCTTCGTCTACGTAGGCTATCGGGAGAAAGGCGAATTTGGGATCGTCCGAATATCTCGAAAGTTGCGTATCTTGTGAGTTTACTCGTCGCTCTTGACGCGTGTTGCGGTCGAACGGGTAAACGGCGGGCTTGGATGCTCGCTCGAATCTTGAGTCCAATCCCACCGGATCGTCCACGTGTGCGTAACATTTGGTTTAACGAAAATTCCCACTGTCCCCTATCTCCGACGACGAAGAACCATAATTTCCTTTAGATATCGTCAACGCAAGCATGAGCGAGCTACGTAAAATCTCTCGGTCGGTGGACGCCCGGTGCGGGCGTCGCACGACCGACGAAAAATTTCGCCCAATTTCAAGGTACCTGGGCACGTAGCTGCGCATTTTCCCTCGACGCACGCCATCGAGGGAACGAACGTCGTCGGGAGACGTAGCGAAACTCGTCACGTAGGGTCTAACGGGGAAACGAGAAATCCTCGGTCGGTGGACGCCCGGTGCGGGCGTCGCACGACCGACGAAAAAAAAGTCAGCACAATTACAGAGTCTCTGGGCACAACAACCGCGACGCTTCGTCTACGTAGGCTATCGGGAGAAAGGCGAATTTGGGATCGTCCGAATATCTCGAAAGTTGCGTATCTTGTGAGTTTACTCGTCGCTCTTGACGCGTGTTGCGGTCGAACGGGTAAACGGCGGGCTTGGATGCTCGCCTCGAATCTTGAGTCCAATCCCACCGGATCGTCCACGTGTGCGTAACATTTGGATTAACGAAATTCCCACTGTCCCTATCTCCGACGACGAAGAACCATAATTTCCTTTAGATATCGTCAACGCAAGCATGAGCGAGCTACGTAAAATCTCTCGGTCGGTGGACGCCCGGTGCGGGGCGTCGCACGACCGACGAAATATTTCGCCCAATTTCAAGGTACCTGGGCACGTAGCTGCGCATTTTCCTCGACGCACGCCATCGAGGGAACGAACGTCGTCGGGAGACGTAGCGAAACTCGTCACGTAGGGTCTAACGGGGAAACGAGAAATCCTCGGTCGGTGGACGCCCGGTGCGGGCGTCGGCACGACCGACGAAAAAAAAGTCAGCACAATTACAGAGTCTCTGGGCACAAAACCCGCGATGCTTCGTCTACGTAGGCTATCGGAGAAAGGCGAATTTGGGATCGTCCGAATATCTCGAAAGTTGCGTATCTTGTGAGTTTACTCGTCGCTCTTGACGCGTGTTGCGGTCGAACGGGTAAACGGCGGGCTTGGATGCTCGCTCGAATCTTGAGTCCAATCCCACCGGATCGTCCACGTGTGCGTAACATTTGGTTTAACGAAATTCCCACTGTCCCTATCTCCGACGACGAAGAACCATAATTTCCTTTAGATATCGTCAACGCAAGCATGAGCGAGCTACGTAAAATCTCTCGGTCGGTGGACGCCCGGTGCGGGCGTCGCACGACCGACGAAAAATTTCGCCCAATTTCAAGGTACCTGGGCACGTAGCTGCGCATTTTCCTCGACGCACGCCATCGAGGGAACGAACGTCGTCGGGAGACGTAGCGAAACTCGTCTACGTAGGGTCTAACGGGGAAACGAGAAATCCTCGGTCGGTGGACGCCCGGTGCGGGCGTCGCACGACCGACGAAAAAAAGTCAGCACAATTACAGAGTCTCTGGGCACAAAACCGCGATGCTTCGTCTACGTAGGCTATCGGGAGAAAGGCGAATTTGGGATCGTCCGAATATCTCGAAAGTTGCGTATCTTGTGAGTTTACTCGTCGCTCTTGACGCGTGTTGCGGTCGAACGGGTAAACGGCGGGCTTGGATGCTCGCTCGAATCTTGAGTCCAATCCCACCGGATCGTCCACGTGTGCGTAACATTTGGTTTAACGAAATTCCCACTGTCCCTATCTCCGACGACGAAGAACCATAATTTCCTTTAGATATCGTCAACGCAAGCATGAGCGAGCTACGTAAAATCTCTCGGTCGGTGGACGCCCGGTGCGGGCGTCGCACGACCGACGAAAAATTTCGCCCAATTTCAAGGTACCTGGGCACGTAGCTGCGCATTTTCCTCGACGCACGCCATCGAGGGAACGAACGTCGTCGGGAGACGTAGCGAAACTCGTCACGTAGGGTCTAACGGGGGAAACGAGAAATCCTCGGTCGGTGGACGCCCGGTGCGGGCGTCGCACGACCGACGAAAAAAAGTCAGCACAATTACAGAGTCTCTGGGCACAAAACCGCGATGCTTCGTCTACGTAGGCTATCGGGAGAAAGGCGAATTTGGGATCGTCCGAATATCTCGAAAGTTGCGTATCTTGTGAGTTTACTCGTCGCTCTTGACGCGTGTTGCGGTCGAACGGGTAAACGGCGGGCTTGGATGCTCGCTCGAATCTTGAGTCCAATCCCACCGGATCGTCCACGTGTGCGTAACATTTGGTTTAACGAAATTCCCACTGTCCCTATCTCCGACGACGAAGAACCATAATTTTCCTTTAGATATCGTCAACGCAAGCATGAGCGAGCTACGTAAAATCTCTCGGTCGGTGGACGCCCGGTGCGGGGCGTCGCACGACCGACGAAAAATTTCGCCCAATTTCAAGGTACCTGGGCACGTAGCTGCGCATTTTTCCTCGACGCACGCCATCGAGGGAACGAACGTCGTCGGGAGACGTAGCGAAACTCGTCACGTAGGGTCTAACGGGGGAAACGAGAAATCCTCGGTCGGTGGACGCCCGGTGCGGGCGTCGCACGACCGACGAAAAAAAAGTCAGCACAATTACAGAGTCTCTGGGCACAAAAACCGCGACGCTTCGTCTACGTAGGCTATCGGGAGAAAGGCGAATTTGGGATCGTCCGAATATCTCGAAAGTTGCGTATCTTGTGAGTTTACTCGTCGCTCTTGACGCGTGTTGCGGGTCGAACGGGGTAAACGGCGGGCTTGGATGCTCGCTCGAATCTTGAGTCCAATCCCACCGGATCGTCCACGTGTGCGTAACATTTGGATTAACGAAATTCCCACTGTCCCTATCTCCGACGACGAAGAACCATAATTTCCTTTAGATATCGTCAACGCAAGCATGAGCGAGCTACGTAAAAATCTCTCGGTCGGTGGACGCCCGGTGCGGGGCGTCGCACGACCGACGAAATATTTCGCCCAATTTCAAGGTACCTGGGCACGTAGCTGCGCATTTTCCTCGACGCACGCCATCGAGGGAACGAACGTCGTCGGGAGACGTAGCGAAACTCGTCACGTAGGGTCTAACGGGGGAAACGAGAAATCCTCGGTCGGTGGACGCCCGGTGCGGGGCGTCGCACGACCGGACGAAAAAAAGTCAGCACAATTACAGAGTCTCTGGGCACAAAACCGCGATTGCTTCGTCTACGTAGGCCTATCGGGAGAAAAGGCGAATTTGGGATCGTCCCGAATATCTCGAAAGTTGCGTATCTTGTGAGTTTACTCGTCGCTCTTGACGCGTGTTGCGGTCGAACGGGTAAACGGCGGGCTTGGATGCTCGCTCGAATCTTGAGTCCAATCCCACCGGATCGTCCACGTGTGCGTAACATTTGGTTTAACGAAATTCCCACTGTCCCTATCTCCGACGACGAAGAACCATAATTTCCTTTAGATATCGTCAACGCAAGCATGAGCGAGCTACGTAAAATCTCTCGGTCGGTGGACGCCCGGTGCGGGCGTCGCACGACCGACGAAAAATTTCGCCCAATTTCAAGGTACCTGGGCACGTAGCTGCGCATTTTCCTCGACGCACGCCATCGAGGGAACGAACGTCGTCGGGAGACGTAGCGAAACTCGTCACGTAGGGTCTAACGGGGAAACGAGAAATCCTCGGTCGGTGGACGCCCGGTGCGGGCGTCGCACGACCGACGAAAAAAAGTCAGCACAATTACAGAGTCTCTGGGCACAAAACCGCGACGCTTCGTCTACGTAGGCTATCGGGAGAAAGGCGAATTTGGGATCGTCCGAATATCTCGAAAGTTGCGTATCTTGTGAGTTTACTCGTCGCTCTTGACGCGTGTTGCGGTCGAACGGGGTAAACGGCGGGCTTGGATGCTCGCTCGAATCTTGAGTCCAATCCCACCGGATCGTCCACGTGTGCGTAACATTTGGATTAACGAAATTCCCACTGTCCCTATCTCCGACGACGAAGAACCATAATTTCCTTTAGATATCGTCAACGCAAGCATGAGCGAGCTACGTAAAATCTCTCGGTCGGTGGACGCCCGGTGCGGCGCGTCGCACGACCGACGAAATATTTCGCCCAATTTCAAGGTACCTGGGCACGTAGCTGCGCATTTTCCTCGACGCACGCCATCGAGGGAACGAACGTCGTCGGGAGACGTAGCGAAACTCGTCACGTAGGGTCTAACGGGGAAACGAGAAATCCTCGGTCGGTGGACGCCCGGTGCGGGCGTCGCACGACCGACGAAAAAAAGTCAGCACAATTACAGAGTCTCTGGGCACAAAACCGCGACGCTTCGTCTACGTAGGCTATCGGGAGAAAGGCGAATTTGGGATCGTCCGAATATCTCGAAAGTTGCGTATCTTGTGAGTTTACTCGTCGCTCTTGACGCGTGTTGCGGTCGAACGGGGTAGAACGGCGGGCTTGGATGCTCGCTCGAATCTTGAGTCCAATCCCACCGGATCGTCCACGTGTGCGTAACATTTGGATTAACGAAATTCCCACTGTCCCTATCTCCGACGACGAAGAACCATAATTTCCTTTAGATATCGTCAACGCAAGCATGAGCGAGCTACGTAAAATCTCTCGGTCGGTGGACGCCCGGTGCGGGGCGTCGCACGACCGACGAAATATTTCGCCCAATTTCAA
>NW_025108608.1:15000-59916 GCF_019457755.1 Venturia canescens | reverse complement strand
TCGGGAGACGTAGCGAAACTCGTCACGTAGGGTCTAACGGGGAAACGAGAAATCCTCGGTCGGTGGACGCCCGGTGCGGGCGTCGCACGACCGACGAAAAAAAGTCAGCACAATTACAGAGTCTCTGGGCACAAAACCGCGACGCTTCGTCTACGTAGGCTATCGGGAGAAAGGCGAATTTGGGATCGTCCGAATATCTCGAAAGTTGCGTATCTTGTGAGTTTACTCGTCGCTCTTGACGCGTGTTGCGGTCGAACGGGTAAACGGCGGGCTTGGATGCTCGCTCGAATCTTGAGTCCAATCCCACCGGATCGTCCACGTGTGCGTAACATTTGGATTAACGAAATTCCCACTGTCCCTATCTCCGACGACGAAGAACCATAATTTCCTTTAGATATCGTCAACGCAAGCATGAGCGAGCTACGTAAAATCTCTCGGTCGGTGGACGCCCGGTGCGGGCGTCGCACGACCGACGAAATATTTCGCCCAATTTCAAGGTACCTGGGCACGTAGCTGCGCATTTTCCTCGACGCACGCCATCGAGGGAACGAACGTCGTCGGGAGACGTAGCGAAACTCGTCACGTAGGGTCTAACGGGGAAACGAGAAATCCTCGGTCGGTGGACGCCCGGTGCGGGCGTCGCACGACCGACGAAAAAAAGTCAGCACAATTACAGAGTCTCTGGGCACAAAACCGCGATGCTTCGTCTACGTAGGCTATCGGGAGAAAGGCGAATTTGGGATCGTCCGAATATCTCGAAAGTTGCGTATCTTGTGAGTTTACTCGTCGCTCTTGACGCGTGTTGCGGTCGAACGGGTAAACGGCGGGCTTGGATGCTCGCTCGAATCTTGAGTCCAATCCCACCGGATCGTCCACGTGTGCGTAACATTTGGTTTAACGAAATTCCCACTGTCCCCTATCTCCGACGACGAAGAACCATAATTTCCTTTAGATATCGTCAACGCAAGCATGAGCGAGCTACGTAAAATCTCTCGGTCGGTGGACGCCCGGTGCGGGCGTCGCACGACCGACGAAAAATTTCGCCCAATTTCAAGGTACCTGGGCACGTAGCTGCGCATTTTCCTCGACGCACGCCATCGAGGGAACGAACGTCGTCGGGAGACGTAGCGAAACTCGTCACGTAGGGTCTAACGGGGAAACGAGAAATCCTCGGTCGGTGGACGCCCGGTGCGGGCGTCGCACGACCGACGAAAAAAAGTCAGCACAATTACAGAGTCTCTGGGCACAAAACCGCGATGCTTCGTCTACGTAGGCTATCGGGAGAAAGGCGAATTTGGGATCGTCCGAATATCTCGAAAGTTGCGTATCTTGTGAGTTTACTCGTCGCTCTTGACGCGTGTTGCGGTCGAACGGGTAAACGGCGGGCTTGGATGCTCGCTCGAATCTTGAGTCCAATCCCCACCGGATCGTCCACGTGTGCGTAACATTTGGTTTAACGAAATTCCCACTGTCCCTATCTCCGACGACGAAGAACCATAATTTCCTTTAGATATCGTCAACGCAAGCATGAGCGAGCTACGTAAAATCTCTCGGTCGGTGGACGCCCGGTGCGGGCGTCGCACGACCGACGAAAAATTTCGCCCAATTTCAAGGTACCTGGGCACGTAGCTGCGCATTTTCCTCGACGCACGCCATCGAGGGAACGAACGTCGTCGGGAGACGTAGCGAAACTCGTCACGTAGGGTCTAACGGGGAAACGAGAAATCCTCGGTCGGTGGACGCCCGGTGCGGGCGTCGCACGACCGACGAAAAAAAGTCAGCACAATTACAGAGTCTCTGGGCACAAAACCGCGACGCTTCGTCTACGTAGGCTATCGGGAGAAAGGCGAATTTGGGATCGTCCGAATATCTCGAAAGTTGCGTATCTTGTGAGTTTACTCGTCGCTCTTGACGCGTGTTGCGGTCGAACGGGTAAACGGCGGGCTTGGATGCTCGCTCGAATCTTGAGTCCAATCCCACCGGATCGTCCACGTGTGCGTAACATTTGGATTAACGAAATTCCCACTGTCCCTATCTCCGACGACGAAGAACCATAATTTCCTTTAGATATCGTCAACGCAAGCATGAGCGAGCTACGTAAAATCTCTCGGTCGGTGGACGCCCGGTGCGGGCGTCGCACGACCGACGAAATATTTCGCCCAATTTCAAGGTACCTGGGCACGTAGCTGCGCATTTTCCTCGACGCACGCCATCGAGGGAACGAACGTCGTCGGGAGACGTAGCGAAACTCGTCACGTAGGGTCTAACGGGGAAACGAGAAATCCTCGGTCGGTGGACGCCCGGTGCGGGCGTCGCACGACCGACGAAAAAAAGTCAGCACAATTACAGAGTCTCTGGGCACAAAACCGCGATGCTTCGTCTACGTAGGCTATCGGGAGAAAGGCGAATTTGGGATCGTCCGAATATCTCGAAAGTTGCGTATCTTGTGAGTTTACTCGTCGCTCTTGACGCGTGTTGCGGTCGAACGGGTAAACGGCGGGCTTGGATGCTCGCTCGAATCTTGAGTCCAATCCCACCGGATCGTCCACGTGTGCGTAACATTTGGTTTAACGAAATTCCCACTGTCCCTATCTCCGACGACGAAGAACCATAATTTCCTTTAGATATCGTCAACGCAAGCATGAGCGAGCTACGTAAAATCTCTCGGTCGGTGGACGCCCGGTGCGGGCGTCGCACGACCGACGAAAAATTTCGCCCAATTTCAAGGTACCTGGGCACGTAGCTGCGCATTTTCCTCGACGCACGCCATCGAGGGAACGAACGTCGTCGGGAGACGTAGCGAAACTCGTCACGTAGGGTCTAACGGGGAAACGAGAAATCCTCGGTCGGTGGACGCCCGGTGCGGGCGTCGCACGACCGACGAAAAAAAGTCAGCACAATTACAGAGTCTCTGGGCACAAAACCGCGATGCTTCGTCTACGTAGGCTATCGGGAGAAAGGCGAATTTGGGATCGTCCGAATATCTCGAAAGTTGCGTATCTTGTGAGTTTACTCGTCGCTCTTGACGCGTGTTGCGGTCGAACGGGTAAACGGCGGGCTTGGATGCTCGCTCGAATCTTGAGTCCAATCCCACCGGATCGTCCACGTGTGCGTAACATTTGGTTTAACGAAATTCCCACTGTCCCTATCTCCGACGACGAAGAACCATAATTTCCTTTAGATATCGTCAACGCAAGCATGAGCGAGCTACGTAAAATCTCTCGGTCGGTGGACGCCCGGTGCGGGCGTCGCACGACCGACGAAAAATTTCGCCCAATTTCAAGGTACCTGGGCACGTAGCTGCGCATTTTCCTCGACGCACGCCATCGAGGGAACGAACGTCGTCGGGAGACGTAGCGAAACTCGTCACGTAGGGTCTAACGGGGAAACGAGAAATCCTCGGTCGGTGGACGCCCGGTGCGGGCGTCGCACGACCGACGAAAAAAAGTCAGCACAATTACAGAGTCTCTGGGCACAAAACCGCGACGCTTCGTCTACGTAGGCTATCGGGAGAAAGGCGAATTTGGGATCGTCCGAATATCTCGAAAGTTGCGTATCTTGTGAGTTTACTCGTCGCTCTTGACGCGTGTTGCGGTCGAACGGGTAAACGGCGGGCTTGGATGCTCGCTCGAATCTTGAGTCCAATCCCACCGGATCGTCCACGTGTGCGTAACATTTGGATTAACGAAATTCCCACTGTCCCTATCTCCGACGACGAAGAACCATAATTTCCTTTAGATATCGTCAACGCAAGCATGAGCGAGCTACGTAAAATCTCTCGGTCGGTGGACGCCCGGTGCGGGCGTCGCACGACCGACGAAATATTTCGCCCAATTTCAAGGTACCTGGGCACGTAGCTGCGCATTTTCCTCGACGCACGCCATCGAGGGAACGAACGTCGTCGGGAGACGTAGCGAAACTCGTCACGTAGGGTCTAACGGGGAAACGAGAAATCCTCGGTCGGTGGACGCCCGGTGCGGGCGTCGCACGACCGACGAAAAAAAGTCAGCACAATTACAGAGTCTCTGGGCACAAAACCGCGATGCTTCGTCTACGTAGGCTATCGGGAGAAAGGCGAATTTGGGATCGTCCGAATATCTCGAAAGTTGCGTATCTTGTGAGTTTACTCGTCGCTCTTGACGCGTGTTGCGGTCGAACGGGTAAACGGCGGGCTTGGATGCTCGCTCGAATCTTGAGTCCAATCCCACCGGATCGTCCACGTGTGCGTAACATTTGGTTTAACGAAATTCCCACTGTCCCTATCTCCGACGACGAAGAACCATAATTTCCTTTAGATATCGTCAACGCAAGCATGAGCGAGCTACGTAAAATCTCTCGGTCGGTGGACGCCCGGTGCGGGCGTCGCACGACCGACGAAAAATTTCGCCCAATTTCAAGGTACCTGGGCACGTAGCTGCGCATTTTCCTCGACGCACGCCATCGAGGGAACGAACGTCGTCGGGAGACGTAGCGAAACTCGTCACGTAGGGTCTAACGGGGAAACGAGAAATCCTCGGTCGGTGGACGCCCGGTGCGGGCGTCGCACGACCGACGAAAAAAAGTCAGCACAATTACAGAGTCTCTGGGCACAAAACCGCGATGCTTCGTCTACGTAGGCTATCGGGAGAAAGGCGAATTTGGGATCGTCCGAATATCTCGAAAGTTGCGTATCTTGTGAGTTTACTCGTCGCTCTTGACGCGTGTTGCGGTCGAACGGGTAAACGGCGGGCTTGGATGCTCGCTCGAATCTTGAGTCCAATCCCACCGGATCGTCCACGTGTGCGTAACATTTGGTTTAACGAAATTCCCACTGTCCCTATCTCCGACGACGAAGAACCATAATTTCCTTTAGATATCGTCAACGCAAGCATGAGCGAGCTACGTAAAATCTCTCGGTCGGTGGACGCCCGGTGCGGGCGTCGCACGACCGACGAAAAATTTCGCCCAATTTCAAGGTACCTGGGCACGTAGCTGCGCATTTTCCTCGACGCACGCCATCGAGGGAACGAACGTCGTCGGGAGACGTAGCGAAACTCGTCACGTAGGGTCTAACGGGGAAACGAGAAATCCTCGGTCGGTGGACGCCCGGTGCGGGCGTCGCACGACCGACGAAAAAAAGTCAGCACAATTACAGAGTCTCTGGGCACAAAACCGCGACGCTTCGTCTACGTAGGCTATCGGGAGAAAGGCGAATTTGGGATCGTCCGAATATCTCGAAAGTTGCGTATCTTGTGAGTTTACTCGTCGCTCTTGACGCGTGTTGCGGTCGAACGGGTAAACGGCGGGCTTGGATGCTCGCTCGAATCTTGAGTCCAATCCCACCGGATCGTCCACGTGTGCGTAACATTTGGATTAACGAAATTCCCACTGTCCCTATCTCCGACGACGAAGAACCATAATTTCCTTTAGATATCGTCAACGCAAGCATGAGCGAGCTACGTAAAATCTCTCGGTCGGTGGACGCCCGGTGCGGGCGTCGCACGACCGACGAAATATTTCGCCCAATTTCAAGGTACCTGGGCACGTAGCTGCGCATTTTCCTCGACGCACGCCATCGAGGGAACGAACGTCGTCGGGAGACGTAGCGAAACTCGTCACGTAGGGTCTAACGGGGAAACGAGAAATCCTCGGTCGGTGGACGCCCGGTGCGGGCGTCGCACGACCGACGAAAAAAAGTCAGCACAATTACAGAGTCTCTGGGCACAAAACCGCGATGCTTCGTCTACGTAGGCTATCGGGAGAAAGGCGAATTTGGGATCGTCCGAATATCTCGAAAGTTGCGTATCTTGTGAGTTTACTCGTCGCTCTTGACGCGTGTTGCGGTCGAACGGGTAAACGGCGGGCTTGGATGCTCGCTCGAATCTTGAGTCCAATCCCACCGGATCGTCCACGTGTGCGTAACATTTGGTTTAACGAAATTCCCACTGTCCCTATCTCCGACGACGAAGAACCATAATTTCCTTTAGATATCGTCAACGCAAGCATGAGCGAGCTACGTAAAATCTCTCGGTCGGTGGACGCCCGGTGCGGGCGTCGCACGACCGACGAAAAATTTCGCCCAATTTCAAGGTACCTGGGCACGTAGCTGCGCATTTTCCTCGACGCACGCCATCGAGGGAACGAACGTCGTCGGGAGACGTAGCGAAACTCGTCACGTAGGGTCTAACGGGGAAACGAGAAATCCTCGGTCGGTGGACGCCCGGTGCGGGCGTCGCACGACCGACGAAAAAAAGTCAGCACAATTACAGAGTCTCTGGGCACAAAACCGCGATGCTTCGTCTACGTAGGCTATCGGGAGAAAGGCGAATTTGGGATCGTCCGAATATCTCGAAAGTTGCGTATCTTGTGAGTTTACTCGTCGCTCTTGACGCGTGTTGCGGTCGAACGGGTAAACGGCGGGCTTGGATGCTCGCTCGAATCTTGAGTCCAATCCCACCGGATCGTCCACGTGTGCGTAACATTTGGTTTAACGAAATTCCCACTGTCCCTATCTCCGACGACGAAGAACCATAATTTCCTTTAGATATCGTCAACGCAAGCATGAGCGAGCTACGTAAAATCTCTCGGTCGGTGGACGCCCGGTGCGGGCGTCGCACGACCGACGAAAAATTTCGCCCAATTTCAAGGTACCTGGGCACGTAGCTGCGCATTTTCCTCGACGCACGCCATCGAGGGAACGAACGTCGTCGGGAGACGTAGCGAAACTCGTCACGTAGGGTCTAACGGGGAAACGAGAAATCCTCGGTCGGTGGACGCCCGGTGCGGGCGTCGCACGACCGACGAAAAAAAGTCAGCACAATTACAGAGTCTCTGGGCACAAAACCGCGATGCTTCGTCTACGTAGGCTATCGGGAGAAAGGCGAATTTGGGATCGTCCGAATATCTCGAAAGTTGCGTATCTTGTGAGTTTACTCGTCGCTCTTGACGCGTGTTGCGGTCGAACGGGTAAACGGCGGGCTTGGATGCTCGCTCGAATCTTGAGTCCAATCCCACCGGATCGTCCACGTGTGCGTAACATTTGGTTTAACGAAATTCCCACTGTCCCTATCTCCGACGACGAAGAACCATAATTTCCTTTAGATATCGTCAACGCAAGCATGAGCGAGCTACGTAAAATCTCTCGGTCGGTGGACGCCCGGTGCGGGCGTCGCACGACCGACGAAAAATTTCGCCCAATTTCAAGGTACCTGGGCACGTAGCTGCGCATTTTCCTCGACGCACGCCATCGAGGGAACGAACGTCGTCGGGAGACGTAGCGAAACTCGTCACGTAGGGTCTAACGGGGAAACGAGAAATCCTCGGTCGGTGGACGCCCGGTGCGGGCGTCGCACGACCGACGAAAAAAAGTCAGCACAATTACAGAGTCTCTGGGCACAAAACCGCGACGCTTCGTCTACGTAGGCTATCGGGAGAAAGGCGAATTTGGGATCGTCCGAATATCTCGAAAGTTGCGTATCTTGTGAGTTTACTCGTCGCTCTTGACGCGTGTTGCGGTCGAACGGGTAAACGGCGGGCTTGGATGCTCGCTCGAATCTTGAGTCCAATCCCACCGGATCGTCCACGTGTGCGTAACATTTGGATTAACGAAATTCCCACTGTCCCTATCTCCGACGACGAAGAACCATAATTTCCTTTAGATATCGTCAACGCAAGCATGAGCGAGCTACGTAAAATCTCTCGGTCGGTGGACGCCCGGTGCGGGCGTCGCACGACCGACGAAATATTTCGCCCAATTTCAAGGTACCTGGGCACGTAGCTGCGCATTTTCCTCGACGCACGCCATCGAGGGAACGAACGTCGTCGGGAGACGTAGCGAAACTCGTCACGTAGGGTCTAACGGGGAAACGAGAAATCCTCGGTCGGTGGACGCCCGGTGCGGGCGTCGCACGACCGACGAAAAAAAGTCAGCACAATTACAGAGTCTCTGGGCACAAAACCGCGACGCTTCGTCTACGTAGGCTATCGGGAGAAAGGCGAATTTGGGATCGTCCGAATATCTCGAAAGTTGCGTATCTTGTGAGTTTACTCGTCGCTCTTGACGCGTGTTGCGGTCGAACGGGTAAACGGCGGGCTTGGATGCTCGCTCGAATCTTGAGTCCAATCCCACCGGATCGTCCACGTGTGCGTAACATTTGGTTTAACGAAATTCCCACTGTCCCTATCTCCGACGACGAAGAACCATAATTTCCTTTAGATATCGTCAACGCAAGCATGAGCGAGCTACGTAAAATCTCTCGGTCGGTGGACGCCCGGTGCGGGCGTCGCACGACCGACGAAAAATTTCGCCCAATTTCAAGGTACCTGGGCACGTAGCTGCGCATTTTCCTCGACGCACGCCATCGAGGGAACGAACGTCGTCGGGAGACGTAGCGAAACTCGTCACGTAGGGTCTAACGGGGAAACGAGAAATCCTCGGTCGGTGGACGCCCGGTGCGGGCGTCGCACGACCGACGAAAAAAAGTCAGCACAATTACAGAGTCTCTGGGCACAAAACCGCGATGCTTCGTCTACGTAGGCTATCGGGAGAAACGCGAATTTGGGATCGTCCGAATATCTCGAAAGTTGCGTATCTTGTGAGTTTACTCGTCGCTCTTGACGCGTGTTGCGGTCGAACGGGTAAACGGCGGGCTTGGATGCTCGCTCGAATCTTGAGTCCAATCCCACCGGATCGTCCACGTGTGCGTAACATTTGGTTTAACGAAATTCCCACTGTCCCTATCTCCGACGACGAAGAACCATAATTTCCTTTAGATATCGTCAACGCAAGCATGAGCGAGCTACGTAAAATCTCTCGGTCGGTGGACGCCCGGTGCGGGCGTCGCACGACCGACGAAATATTTCGCCCAATTTCAAGGTACCTGGGCACGTAGCTGCGCATTTTCCTCGACGCACGCCATCGAGGGAACGAACGTCGTCGGGAGACGTAGCGAAACTCGTCACGTAGGGTCTAACGGGGAAACGAGAAATCCTCGGTCGGTGGACGCCCGGTGCGGGCGTCGCACGACCGACGAAAAAAAGTCAGCACAATTACAGAGTCTCTGGGCACAAAACCGCGATGCTTCGTCTACGTAGGCTATCGGGAGAAAGGCGAATTTGGGATCGTCCGAATATCTCGAAAGTTGCGTATCTTGTGAGTTTACTCGTCGCTCTTGACGCGTGTTGCGGTCGAACGGGTAAACGGCGGGCTTGGATGCTCGCTCGAATCTTGAGTCCAATCCCACCGGATCGTCCACGTGTGCGTAACATTTGGTTTAACGAAATTCCCACTGTCCCTATCTCCGACGACGAAGAACCATAATTTCCTTTAGATATCGTCAACGCAAGCATGAGCGAGCTACGTAAAATCTCTCGGTCGGTGGACGCCCGGTGCGGGCGTCGCACGACCGACGAAAAATTTCGCCCAATTTCAAGGTACCTGGGCACGTAGCTGCGCATTTTCCTCGACGCACGCCATCGAGGGAACGAACGTCGTCGGGAGACGTAGCGAAACTCGTCACGTAGGGTCTAACGGGGAAACGAGAAATCCTCGGTCGGTGGACGCCCGGTGCGGGCGTCGCACGACCGACGAAAAAAAGTCAGCACAATTACAGAGTCTCTGGGCACAAAACCGCGATGCTTCGTCTACGTAGGCTATCGGGAGAAAGGCGAATTTGGGATCGTCCGAATATCTCGAAAGTTGCGTATCTTGTGAGTTTACTCGTCGCTCTTGACGCGTGTTGCGGTCGAACGGGTAAACGGCGGGCTTGGATGCTCGCTCGAATCTTGAGTCCAATCCCACCGGATCGTCCACGTGTGCGTAACATTTGGTTTAACGAAATTCCCACTGTCCCTATCTCCGACGACGAAGAACCATAATTTCCTTTAGATATCGTCAACGCAAGCATGAGCGAGCTACGTAAAATCTCTCGGTCGGTGGACGCCCGGTGCGGGCGTCGCACGACCGACGAAAAATTTCGCCCAATTTCAAGGTACCTGGGCACGTAGCTGCGCATTTTCCTCGACGCACGCCATCGAGGGAACGAACGTCGTCGGGAGACGTAGCGAAACTCGTCACGTAGGGTCTAACGGGGAAACGAGAAATCCTCGGTCGGTGGACGCCCGGTGCGGGCGTCGCACGACCGACGAAAAAAAGTCAGCACAATTACAGAGTCTCTGGGCACAAAACCGCGATGCTTCGTCTACGTAGGCTATCGGGAGAAAGGCGAATTTGGGATCGTCCGAATATCTCGAAAGTTGCGTATCTTGTGAGTTTACTCGTCGCTCTTGACGCGTGTTGCGGTCGAACGGGTAAACGGCGGGCTTGGATGCTCGCTCGAATCTTGAGTCCAATCCCACCGGATCGTCCACGTGTGCGTAACATTTGGATTAACGAAATTCCCACTGTCCCTATCTCCGACGACGAAGAACCATAATTTCCTTTAGATATCGTCAACGCAAGCATGAGCGAGCTACGTAAAATCTCTCGGTCGGTGGACGCCCGGTGCGGGCGTCGCACGACCGACGAAATATTTCGCCCAATTTCAAGGTACCTGGGCACGTAGCTGCGCATTTTCCTCGACGCACGCCATCGAGGGAACGAACGTCGTCGGGAGACGTAGCGAAACTCGTCACGTAGGGTCTAACGGGGAAACGAGAAATCCTCGGTCGGTGGACGCCCGGTGCGGGCGTCGCACGACCGACGAAAAAAAGTCAGCACAATTACAGAGTCTCTGGGCACAAAACCGCGATGCTTCGTCTACGTAGGCTATCGGGAGAAAGGCGAATTTGGGATCGTCCGAATATCTCGAAAGTTGCGTATCTTGTGAGTTTACTCGTCGCTCTTGACGCGTGTTGCGGTCGAACGGGTAAACGGCGGGCTTGGATGCTCGCTCGAATCTTGAGTCCAATCCCACCGGATCGTCCACGTGTGCGTAACATTTGGTTTAACGAAATTCCCACTGTCCCTATCTCCGACGACGAAGAACCATAATTTCCTTTAGATATCGTCAACGCAAGCATGAGCGAGCTACGTAAAATCTCTCGGTCGGTGGACGCCCGGTGCGGGCGTCGCACGACCGACGAAAAATTTCGCCCAATTTCAAGGTACCTGGGCACGTAGCTGCGCATTTTCCTCGACGCACGCCATCGAGGGAACGAACGTCGTCGGGAGACGTAGCGAAACTCGTCACGTAGGGTCTAACGGGGAAACGAGAAATCCTCGGTCGGTGGACGCCCGGTGCGGGCGTCGCACGACCGACGAAAAAAAGTCAGCACAATTACAGAGTCTCTGGGCACAAAACCGCGATGCTTCGTCTACGTAGGCTATCGGGAGAAAGGCGAATTTGGGATCGTCCGAATATCTCGAAAGTTGCGTATCTTGTGAGTTTACTCGTCGCTCTTGACGCGTGTTGCGGTCGAACGGGTAAACGGCGGGCTTGGATGCTCGCTCGAATCTTGAGTCCAATCCCACCGGATCGTCCACGTGTGCGTAACATTTGGTTTAACGAAATTCCCACTGTCCCTATCTCCGACGACGAAGAACCATAATTTCCTTTAGATATCGTCAACGCAAGCATGAGCGAGCTACGTAAAATCTCTCGGTCGGTGGACGCCCGGTGCGGGCGTCGCACGACCGACGAAAAATTTCGCCCAATTTCAAGGTACCTGGGCACGTAGCTGCGCATTTTCCTCGACGCACGCCATCGAGGGAACGAACGTCGTCGGGAGACGTAGCGAAACTCGTCACGTAGGGTCTAACGGGGAAACGAGAAATCCTCGGTCGGTGGACGCCCGGTGCGGGCGTCGCACGACCGACGAAAAAAAGTCAGCACAATTACAGAGTCTCTGGGCACAAAACCGCGATGCTTCGTCTACGTAGGCTATCGGGAGAAAGGCGAATTTGGGATCGTCCGAATATCTCGAAAGTTGCGTATCTTGTGAGTTTACTCGTCGCTCTTGACGCGTGTTGCGGTCGAACGGGTAAACGGCGGGCTTGGATGCTCGCTCGAATCTTGAGTCCAATCCCACCGGATCGTCCACGTGTGCGTAACATTTGGTTTAACGAAATTCCCACTGTCCCTATCTCCGACGACGAAGAACCATAATTTCCTTTAGATATCGTCAACGCAAGCATGAGCGAGCTACGTAAAATCTCTCGGTCGGTGGACGCCCGGTGCGGGCGTCGCACGACCGACGAAAAATTTCGCCCAATTTCAAGGTACCTGGGCACGTAGCTGCGCATTTTCCTCGACGCACGCCATCGAGGGAACGAACGTCGTCGGGAGACGTAGCGAAACTCGTCACGTAGGGTCTAACGGGGAAACGAGAAATCCTCGGTCGGTGGACGCCCGGTGCGGGCGTCGCACGACCGACGAAAAAAAGTCAGCACAATTACAGAGTCTCTGGGCACAAAACCGCGATGCTTCGTCTACGTAGGCTATCGGGAGAAAGGCGAATTTGGGATCGTCCGAATATCTCGAAAGTTGCGTATCTTGTGAGTTTACTCGTCGCTCTTGACGCGTGTTGCGGTCGAACGGGTAAACGGCGGGCTTGGATGCTCGCTCGAATCTTGAGTCCAATCCCACCGGATCGTCCACGTGTGCGTAACATTTGGATTAACGAAATTCCCACTGTCCCTATCTCCGACGACGAAGAACCATAATTTCCTTTAGATATCGTCAACGCAAGCATGAGCGAGCTACGTAAAATCTCTCGGTCGGTGGACGCCCGGTGCGGGCGTCGCACGACCGACGAAATATTTCGCCCAATTTCAAGGTACCTGGGCACGTAGCTGCGCATTTTCCTCGACGCACGCCATCGAGGGAACGAACGTCGTCGGGAGACGTAGCGAAACTCGTCACGTAGGGTCTAACGGGGAAACGAGAAATCCTCGGTCGGTGGACGCCCGGTGCGGGCGTCGCACGACCGACGAAAAAAAGTCAGCACAATTACAGAGTCTCTGGGCACAAAACCGCGATGCTTCGTCTACGTAGGCTATCGGGAGAAAGGCGAATTTGGGATCGTCCGAATATCTCGAAAGTTGCGTATCTTGTGAGTTTACTCGTCGCTCTTGACGCGTGTTGCGGTCGAACGGGTAAACGGCGGGCTTGGATGCTCGCTCGAATCTTGAGTCCAATCCCACCGGATCGTCCACGTGTGCGTAACATTTGGTTTAACGAAATTCCCACTGTCCCTATCTCCGACGACGAAGAACCATAATTTCCTTTAGATATCGTCAACGCAAGCATGAGCGAGCTACGTAAAATCTCTCGGTCGGTGGACGCCCGGTGCGGGCGTCGCACGACCGACGAAAAATTTCGCCCAATTTCAAGGTACCTGGGCACGTAGCTGCGCATTTTCCTCGACGCACGCCATCGAGGGAACGAACGTCGTCGGGAGACGTAGCGAAACTCGTCACGTAGGGTCTAACGGGGAAACGAGAAATCCTCGGTCGGTGGACGCCCGGTGCGGGCGTCGCACGACCGACGAAAAAAAGTCAGCACAATTACAGAGTCTCTGGGCACAAAACCGCGACGCTTCGTCTACGTAGGCTATCGGGAGAAAGGCGAATTTGGGATCGTCCGAATATCTCGAAAGTTGCGTATCTTGTGAGTTTACTCGTCGCTCTTGACGCGTGTTGCGGTCGAACGGGTAAACGGCGGGCTTGGATGCTCGCTCGAATCTTGAGTCCAATCCCACCGGATCGTCCACGTGTGCGTAACATTTGGATTAACGAAATTCCCACTGTCCCTATCTCCGACGACGAAGAACCATAATTTCCTTTAGATATCGTCAACGCAAGCATGAGCGAGCTACGTAAAATCTCTCGGTCGGTGGACGCCCGGTGCGGGCGTCGCACGACCGACGAAATATTTCGCCCAATTTCAAGGTACCTGGGCACGTAGCTGCGCATTTTCCTCGACGCACGCCATCGAGGGAACGAACGTCGTCGGGAGACGTAGCGAAACTCGTCACGTAGGGTCTAACGGGGAAACGAGAAATCCTCGGTCGGTGGACGCCCGGTGCGGGCGTCGCACGACCGACGAAAAAAAGTCAGCACAATTACAGAGTCTCTGGGCACAAAACCGCGACGCTTCGTCTACGTAGGCTATCGGGAGAAAGGCGAATTTGGGATCGTCCGAATATCTCGAAAGTTGCGTATCTTGTGAGTTTACTCGTCGCTCTTGACGCGTGTTGCGGTCGAACGGGTAAACGGCGGGCTTGGATGCTCGCTCGAATCTTGAGTCCAATCCCACCGGATCGTCCACGTGTGCGTAACATTTGGATTAACGAAATTCCCACTGTCCCTATCTCCGACGACGAAGAACCATAATTTCCTTTAGATATCGTCAACGCAAGCATGAGCGAGCTACGTAAAATCTCTCGGTCGGTGGACGCCCGGTGCGGGCGTCGCACGACCGACGAAATATTTCGCCCAATTTCAAGGTACCTGGGCACGTAGCTGCGCATTTTCCTCGACGCACGCCATCGAGGGAACGAACGTCGTCGGGAGACGTAGCGAAACTCGTCACGTAGGGTCTAACGGGGAAACGAGAAATCCTCGGTCGGTGGACGCCCGGTGCGGGCGTCGCACGACCGACGAAAAAAAGTCAGCACAATTACAGAGTCTCTGGGCACAAAACCGCGATGCTTCGTCTACGTAGGCTATCGGGAGAAAGGCGAATTTGGGATCGTCCGAATATCTCGAAAGTTGCGTATCTTGTGAGTTTACTCGTCGCTCTTGACGCGTGTTGCGGTCGAACGGGTAAACGGCGGGCTTGGATGCTCGCTCGAATCTTGAGTCCAATCCCACCGGATCGTCCACGTGTGCGTAACATTTGGTTTAACGAAATTCCCACTGTCCCTATCTCCGACGACGAAGAACCATAATTTCCTTTAGATATCGTCAACGCAAGCATGAGCGAGCTACGTAAAATCTCTCGGTCGGTGGACGCCCGGTGCGGGCGTCGCACGACCGACGAAAAATTTCGCCCAATTTCAAGGTACCTGGGCACGTAGCTGCGCATTTTCCTCGACGCACGCCATCGAGGGAACGAACGTCGTCGGGAGACGTAGCGAAACTCGTCACGTAGGGTCTAACGGGGAAACGAGAAATCCTCGGTCGGTGGACGCCCGGTGCGGGCGTCGCACGACCGACGAAAAAAAGTCAGCACAATTACAGAGTCTCTGGGCACAAAACCGCGACGCTTCGTCTACGTAGGCTATCGGGAGAAAGGCGAATTTGGGATCGTCCGAATATCTCGAAAGTTGCGTATCTTGTGAGTTTACTCGTCGCTCTTGACGCGTGTTGCGGTCGAACGGGTAAACGGCGGGCTTGGATGCTCGCTCGAATCTTGAGTCCAATCCCACCGGATCGTCCACGTGTGCGTAACATTTGGATTAACGAAATTCCCACTGTCCCTATCTCCGACGACGAAGAACCATAATTTCCTTTAGATATCGTCAACGCAAGCATGAGCGAGCTACGTAAAATCTCTCGGTCGGTGGACGCCCGGTGCGGGCGTCGCACGACCGACGAAATATTTCGCCCAATTTCAAGGTACCTGGGCACGTAGCTGCGCATTTTCCTCGACGCACGCCATCGAGGGAACGAACGTCGTCGGGAGACGTAGCGAAACTCGTCACGTAGGGTCTAACGGGGAAACGAGAAATCCTCGGTCGGTGGACGCCCGGTGCGGGCGTCGCACGACCGACGAAAAAAAGTCAGCACAATTACAGAGTCTCTGGGCACAAAACCGCGACGCTTCGTCTACGTAGGCTATCGGGAGAAAGGCGAATTTGGGATCGTCCGAATATCTCGAAAGTTGCGTATCTTGTGAGTTTACTCGTCGCTCTTGACGCGTGTTGCGGTCGAACGGGTAAACGGCGGGCTTGGATGCTCGCTCGAATCTTGAGTCCAATCCCACCGGATCGTCCACGTGTGCGTAACATTTGGATTAACGAAATTCCCACTGTCCCTATCTCCCGGGTGGGTGGTGTAGACCACATGGCACTCACCCTTAAAGCTCGCGGGGTCGTCTACGACCTTTGCGAACAGTGTCGGGTCAGCTGCAAAGCAAAGTAGCGGGCTCGCGTTCATTCGTCGATATGTGGGAGGGGGTTAGCGCTGAGCGCCCTCGACCGTGACTCGTCCGATGCATAGCATCATGGTCGTGGAGGGAGCTCCACCAACACGAGTAGACTTGTCTATCCTCACGAAAGTGAGGTGAAGGTGTGCGGAGGTCCTGTTCAGCTCGATAGGTGTGTCTGCCCGTCCCTACTCTGAGCTGCAGGATCTGTCGGTGAACGGTTTGTTGATAAGCGGGTTTCGCAGGGGAGGATCCAGGCGTCTTCGTGACCCGGTCCTTTCGGGCTTGGCGCTCCCGCGCACCCGAGCTGGCGTTGCCACCGCCTGGCTGGCTAGGAGCCTAAAGTGGAAGTAGGTCATGCTATGGCCTGCGAGTGTCTGACCAATGACATGCAAGATTGGGACCATGGGGACCGGGAAGCCCCTTCGGCGACTTCGGTCGTCGTTGCCCGGTCAGATGGGTTTGGCCTCGTGGGGGCAGTTGGTAGCGAGCGTGTGAGTTGCGCTAAAAATCAGCTCGGGAGCGGTCCCTCCTTAGGCCGTAGGGAGGTCCTAGAAAGTACTCCCCGCCTTACCAAGGCGTCTGCTCGGGCTAGCCCCCGTAAGGAAAATTGGGAGCCACGTGTGGCGCGCTGATACGGCGTATCCGGACCCCTCGCACTTGGGTGCCGTGTCGTAAGCCGACAGGCGGAGACGGCACGTTAAATACAACAGGTAGACGTATGTCCCTATCTCCGACGACGAAGAACCATAATTTCCTTTAGATATCGTCAACGCAAGCATGAGCGAGCTACGTAAAATCTCTCGGTCGGTGGACGCCCGGTGCGGGCGTCGCACGACCGACGAAATATTTCGCCCAATTTCAAGGTACCTGGGCACGTAGCTGCGCATTTTCCTCGACGCACGCCATCGAGGGAACGAACGTCGTCGGGAGACGTAGCGAAACTCGTCACGTAGGGTCTAACGGGGAAACGAGAAATCCTCGGTCGGTGGACGCCCGGTGCGGGCGTCGCACGACCGACGAAAAAAAGTCAGCACAATTACAGAGTCTCTGGGCACAAAACCGCGACGCTTCGTCTACGTAGGCTATCGGGAGAAAGGCGAATTTGGGATCGTCCGAATATCTCGAAAGTTGCGTATCTTGTGAGTTTACTCGTCGCTCTTGACGCGTGTTGCGGTCGAACGGGTAAACGGCGGGCTTGGATGCTCGCTCGAATCTTGAGTCCAATCCCACCGGATCGTCCACGTGTGCGTAACATTTGGATTAACGAAATTCCCACTGTCCCTATCTCCGACGACGAAGAACCATAATTTCCTTTAGATATCGTCAACGCAAGCATGAGCGAGCTACGTAAAATCTCTCGGTCGGTGGACGCCCGGTGCGGGCGTCGCACGACCGACGAAAAATTTCGCCCAATTTCAAGGTACCTGGGCACGTAGCTGCGCATTTTCCTCGACGCACGCCATCGAGGGAACGAACGTCGTCGGGAGACGTAGCGAAACTCGTCACGTAGGGTCTAACGGGGAAACGAGAAATCCTCGGTCGGTGGACGCCCGGTGCGGGCGTCGCACGACCGACGAAAAAAAGTCAGCACAATTACAGAGTCTCTGGGCACAAAACCGCGATGCTTCGTCTACGTAGGCTATCGGGAGAAAGGCGAATTTGGGATCGTCCGAATATCTCGAAAGTTGCGTATCTTGTGAGTTTACTCGTCGCTCTTGACGCGTGTTGCGGTCGAACGGGTAAACGGCGGGCTTGGATGCTCGCTCGAATCTTGAGTCCAATCCCACCGGATCGTCCACGTGTGCGTAACATTTGGTTTAACGAAATTCCCACTGTCCCTATCTCCGACGACGAAGAACCATAATTTCCTTTAGATATCGTCAACGCAAGCATGAGCGAGCTACGTAAAATCTCTCGGTCGGTGGACGCCCGGTGCGGGCGTCGCACGACCGACGAAATATTTCGCCCAATTTCAAGGTACCTGGGCACGTAGCTGCGCATTTTCCTCGACGCACGCCATCGAGGGAACGAACGTCGTCGGGAGACGTAGCGAAACTCGTCACGTAGGGTCTAACGGGGAAACGAGAAATCCTCGGTCGGTGGACGCCCGGTGCGGGCGTCGCACGACCGACGAAAAAAAGTCAGCACAATTACAGAGTCTCTGGGCACAAAACCGCGATGCTTCGTCTACGTAGGCTATCGGGAGAAAGGCGAATTTGGGATCGTCCGAATATCTCGAAAGTTGCGTATCTTGTGAGTTTACTCGTCGCTCTTGACGCGTGTTGCGGTCGAACGGGTAAACGGCGGGCTTGGATGCTCGCTCGAATCTTGAGTCCAATCCCACCGGATCGTCCACGTGTGCGTAACATTTGGTTTAACGAAATTCCCACTGTCCCTATCTCCGACGACGAAGAACCATAATTTCCTTTAGATATCGTCAACGCAAGCATGAGCGAGCTACGTAAAATCTCTCGGTCGGTGGACGCCCGGTGCGGGCGTCGCACGACCGACGAAAAATTTCGCCCAATTTCAAGGTACCTGGGCACGTAGCTGCGCATTTTCCTCGACGCACGCCATCGAGGGAACGAACGTCGTCGGGAGACGTAGCGAAACTCGTCACGTAGGGTCTAACGGGGAAACGAGAAATCCTCGGTCGGTGGACGCCCGGTGCGGGCGTCGCACGACCGACGAAAAAAAGTCAGCACAATTACAGAGTCTCTGGGCACAAAACCGCGATGCTTCGTCTACGTAGGCTATCGGGAGAAAGGCGAATTTGGGATCGTCCGAATATCTCGAAAGTTGCGTATCTTGTGAGTTTACTCGTCGCTCTTGACGCGTGTTGCGGTCGAACGGGTAAACGGCGGGCTTGGATGCTCGCTCGAATCTTGAGTCCAATCCCACCGGATCGTCCACGTGTGCGTAACATTTGGTTTAACGAAATTCCCACTGTCCCTATCTCCGACGACGAAGAACCATAATTTCCTTTAGATATCGTCAACGCAAGCATGAGCGAGCTACGTAAAATCTCTCGGTCGGTGGACGCCCGGTGCGGGCGTCGCACGACCGACGAAAAATTTCGCCCAATTTCAAGGTACCTGGGCACGTAGCTGCGCATTTTCCTCGACGCACGCCATCGAGGGAACGAACGTCGTCGGGAGACGTAGCGAAACTCGTCACGTAGGGTCTAACGGGGAAACGAGAAATCCTCGGTCGGTGGACGCCCGGTGCGGGCGTCGCACGACCGACGAAAAAAAGTCAGCACAATTACAGAGTCTCTGGGCACAAAACCGCGATGCTTCGTCTACGTAGGCTATCGGGAGAAAGGCGAATTTGGGATCGTCCGAATATCTCGAAAGTTGCGTATCTTGTGAGTTTACTCGTCGCTCTTGACGCGTGTTGCGGTCGAACGGGTAAACGGCGGGCTTGGATGCTCGCTCGAATCTTGAGTCCAATCCCACCGGATCGTCCACGTGTGCGTAACATTTGGTTTAACGAAATTCCCACTGTCCCTATCTCCGACGACGAAGAACCATAATTTCCTTTAGATATCGTCAACGCAAGCATGAGCGAGCTACGTAAAATCTCTCGGTCGGTGGACGCCCGGTGCGGGCGTCGCACGACCGACGAAAAATTTCGCCCAATTTCAAGGTACCTGGGCACGTAGCTGCGCATTTTCCTCGACGCACGCCATCGAGGGAACGAACGTCGTCGGGAGACGTAGCGAAACTCGTCACGTAGGGTCTAACGGGGAAACGAGAAATCCTCGGTCGGTGGACGCCCGGTGCGGGCGTCGCACGACCGACGAAAAAAAGTCAGCACAATTACAGAGTCTCTGGGCACAAAACCGCGACGCTTCGTCTACGTAGGCTATCGGGAGAAAGGCGAATTTGGGATCGTCCGAATATCTCGAAAGTTGCGTATCTTGTGAGTTTACTCGTCGCTCTTGACGCGTGTTGCGGTCGAACGGGTAAACGGCGGGCTTGGATGCTCGCTCGAATCTTGAGTCCAATCCCACCGGATCGTCCACGTGTGCGTAACATTTGGATTAACGAAATTCCCACTGTCCCTATCTCCGACGACGAAGAACCATAATTTCCTTTAGATATCGTCAACGCAAGCATGAGCGAGCTACGTAAAATCTCTCGGTCGGTGGACGCCCGGTGCGGGCGTCGCACGACCGACGAAATATTTCGCCCAATTTCAAGGTACCTGGGCACGTAGCTGCGCATTTTCCTCGACGCACGCCATCGAGGGAACGAACGTCGTCGGGAGACGTAGCGAAACTCGTCACGTAGGGTCTAACGGGGAAACGAGAAATCCTCGGTCGGTGGACGCCCGGTGCGGGCGTCGCACGACCGACGAAAAAAAGTCAGCACAATTACAGAGTCTCTGGGCACAAAACCGCGATGCTTCGTCTACGTAGGCTATCGGGAGAAAGGCGAATTTGGGATCGTCCGAATATCTCGAAAGTTGCGTATCTTGTGAGTTTACTCGTCGCTCTTGACGCGTGTTGCGGTCGAACGGGTAAACGGCGGGCTTGGATGCTCGCTCGAATCTTGAGTCCAATCCCACCGGATCGTCCACGTGTGCGTAACATTTGGTTTAACGAAATTCCCACTGTCCCTATCTCCGACGACGAAGAACCATAATTTCCTTTAGATATCGTCAACGCAAGCATGAGCGAGCTACGTAAAATCTCTCGGTCGGTGGACGCCCGGTGCGGGCGTCGCACGACCGACGAAAAATTTCGCCCAATTTCAAGGTACCTGGGCACGTAGCTGCGCATTTTCCTCGACGCACGCCATCGAGGGAACGAACGTCGTCGGGAGACGTAGCGAAACTCGTCACGTAGGGTCTAACGGGGAAACGAGAAATCCTCGGTCGGTGGACGCCCGGTGCGGGCGTCGCACGACCGACGAAAAAAAGTCAGCACAATTACAGAGTCTCTGGGCACAAAACCGCGATGCTTCGTCTACGTAGGCTATCGGGAGAAAGGCGAATTTGGGATCGTCCGAATATCTCGAAAGTTGCGTATCTTGTGAGTTTACTCGTCGCTCTTGACGCGTGTTGCGGTCGAACGGGTAAACGGCGGGCTTGGATGCTCGCTCGAATCTTGAGTCCAATCCCACCGGATCGTCCACGTGTGCGTAACATTTGGTTTAACGAAATTCCCACTGTCCCTATCTCCACGGGTGGGTGGTGTAGACCACATGGCACTCACCCTTAAAGCTCGCGGGGTCGTCTACGACCTTTGCGAACAGTGTCGGGTCAGCTGCAAAGCAAAGTAGCGGGCTCGCGTTCATTCGTCGATATGTGGGAGGGGGTTAGCGCTGAGCGCCCTCGACCGTGACTCGTCCGATGCATAGCATCATGGTCGTGGAGGGAGCTCCACCAACACGAGTAGACTTGTCTATCCTCACGAAAGTGAGGTGAAGGTGTGCGGAGGTCCTGTTCAGCTCGATAGGTGTGTCTGCCCGTCCCTACTCTGAGCTGCAGGATCTGTCGGTGAACGTTTGTTGATAAGCGGGTTTCGCAGGGGAGGATCCAGGCGTCTTCGTGACCCGGTCCTTTCGGGCTTGGCGCTCCCGCGCACCCGAGCTGGCGTTGCCACCGCCTGGCTGGCTAGGAGCCTAAAGTGGAAGTAGGTCATGCTATGGCCTGCGAGTGTCTGACCAATGACATGCAAGATTGGGACCATGGGGACCGGGAAGCCCCTTCGGCGACTTCGGTTGTCGTTGCCCGGTCAGATGGGTTTGGCCTCGTGGGGGCAGTTGGTAGCGAGCGTGTGAGTTGCGCTAAAAATCAGCTCGGGAGCGGTCCCTCCTTAGGCCGTAGGGAGGTCCTAGAAAGTACTCCCCGCCTTACCAAGGTGTCTGCTCGGGCTAGCCCCCGAAAGGAAAATTGGGAGCCACGTGTGGCGCGCTGATACGGCGTATCCGGACCCCTCGCACTTGGGTGCCGTGTCGTAAGCCGACAGGCGGAGACGGCACGTTAAATACAACAGGTAGACGTATGTCCCTATCTCCGACGACGAAGAACCATAATTTCCTTTAGATATCGTCAACGCAAGCATGAGCGAGCTACGTAAAATCTCTCGGTCGGTGGACGCCCGGTGCGGGCGTCGCACGACCGACGAAAAATTTCGCCCAATTTCAAGGTACCTGGGCACGTAGCTGCGCATTTTCCTCGACGCACGCCATCGAGGGAACGAACGTCGTCGGGAGACGTAGCGAAACTCGTCACGTAGGGTCTAACGGGGAAACGAGAAATCCTCGGTCGGTGGACGCCCGGTGCGGGCGTCGCACGACCGACGAAAAAAAGTCAGCACAATTACAGAGTCTCTGGGCACAAAACCGCGATGCTTCGTCTACGTAGGCTATCGGGAGAAAGGCGAATTTGGGATCGTCCGAATATCTCGAAAGTTGCGTATCTTGTGAGTTTACTCGTCGCTCTTGACGCGTGTTGCGGTCGAACGGGTAAACGGCGGGCTTGGATGCTCGCTCGAATCTTGAGTCCAATCCCACCGGATCGTCCACGTGTGCGTAACATTTGGTTTAACGAAATTCCCACTGTCCCTATCTCCGACGACGAAGAACCATAATTTCCTTTAGATATCGTCAACGCAAGCATGAGCGAGCTACGTAAAATCTCTCGGTCGGTGGACGCCCGGTGCGGGCGTCGCACGACCGACGAAAAATTTCGCCCAATTTCAAGGTACCTGGGCACGTAGCTGCGCATTTTCCTCGACGCACGCCATCGAGGGAACGAACGTCGTCGGGAGACGTAGCGAAACTCGTCACGTAGGGTCTAACGGGGAAACGAGAAATCCTCGGTCGGTGGACGCCCGGTGCGGGCGTCGCACGACCGACGAAAAAAAGTCAGCACAATTACAGAGTCTCTGGGCACAAAACCGCGATGCTTCGTCTACGTAGGCTATCGGGAGAAAGGCGAATTTGGGATCGTCCGAATATCTCGAAAGTTGCGTATCTTGTGAGTTTACTCGTCGCTCTTGACGCGTGTTGCGGTCGAACGGGTAAACGGCGGGCTTGGATGCTCGCTCGAATCTTGAGTCCAATCCCACCGGATCGTCCACGTGTGCGTAACATTTGGTTTAACGAAATTCCCACTGTCCCTATCTCCGACGACGAAGAACCATAATTTCCTTTAGATATCGTCAACGCAAGCATGAGCGAGCTACGTAAAATCTCTCGGTCGGTGGACGCCCGGTGCGGGCGTCGCACGACCGACGAAAAATTTCGCCCAATTTCAAGGTACCTGGGCACGTAGCTGCGCATTTTCCTCGACGCACGCCATCGAGGGAACGAACGTCGTCGGGAGACGTAGCGAAACTCGTCACGTAGGGTCTAACGGGGAAACGAGAAATCCTCGGTCGGTGGACGCCCGGTGCGGGCGTCGCACGACCGACGAAAAAAAGTCAGCACAATTACAGAGTCTCTGGGCACAAAACCGCGATGCTTCGTCTACGTAGGCTATCGGGAGAAAGGCGAATTTGGGATCGTCCGAATATCTCGAAAGTTGCGTATCTTGTGAGTTTACTCGTCGCTCTTGACGCGTGTTGCGGTCGAACGGGTAAACGGCGGGCTTGGATGCTCGCTCGAATCTTGAGTCCAATCCCACCGGATCGTCCACGTGTGCGTAACATTTGGTTTAACGAAATTCCCACTGTCCCTATCTCCGACGACGAAGAACCATAATTTCCTTTAGATATCGTCAACGCAAGCATGAGCGAGCTACGTAAAATCTCTCGGTCGGTGGACGCCCGGTGCGGGCGTCGCACGACCGACGAAAAATTTCGCCCAATTTCAAGGTACCTGGGCACGTAGCTGCGCATTTTCCTCGACGCACGCCATCGAGGGAACGAACGTCGTCGGGAGACGTAGCGAAACTCGTCACGTAGGGTCTAACGGGGAAACGAGAAATCCTCGGTCGGTGGACGCCCGGTGCGGGCGTCGCACGACCGACGAAAAAAAGTCAGCACAATTACAGAGTCTCTGGGCACAAAACCGCGACGCTTCGTCTACGTAGGCTATCGGGAGAAAGGCGAATTTGGGATCGTCCGAATATCTCGAAAGTTGCGTATCTTGTGAGTTTACTCGTCGCTCTTGACGCGTGTTGCGGTCGAACGGGTAAACGGCGGGCTTGGATGCTCGCTCGAATCTTGAGTCCAATCCCACCGGATCGTCCACGTGTGCGTAACATTTGGATTAACGAAATTCCCACTGTCCCTATCTCCGACGACGAAGAACCATAATTTCCTTTAGATATCGTCAACGCAAGCATGAGCGAGCTACGTAAAATCTCTCGGTCGGTGGACGCCCGGTGCGGGCGTCGCACGACCGACGAAATATTTCGCCCAATTTCAAGGTACCTGGGCACGTAGCTGCGCATTTTCCTCGACGCACGCCATCGAGGGAACGAACGTCGTCGGGAGACGTAGCGAAACTCGTCACGTAGGGTCTAACGGGGAAACGAGAAATCCTCGGTCGGTGGACGCCCGGTGCGGGCGTCGCACGACCGACGAAAAAAAGTCAGCACAATTACAGAGTCTCTGGGCACAAAACCGCGATGCTTCGTCTACGTAGGCTATCGGGAGAAAGGCGAATTTGGGATCGTCCGAATATCTCGAAAGTTGCGTATCTTGTGAGTTTACTCGTCGCTCTTGACGCGTGTTGCGGTCGAACGGGTAAACGGCGGGCTTGGATGCTCGCTCGAATCTTGAGTCCAATCCCACCGGATCGTCCACGTGTGCGTAACATTTGGTTTAACGAAATTCCCACTGTCCCTATCTCCGACGACGAAGAACCATAATTTCCTTTAGATATCGTCAACGCAAGCATGAGCGAGCTACGTAAAATCTCTCGGTCGGTGGACGCCCGGTGCGGGCGTCGCACGACCGACGAAAAATTTCGCCCAATTTCAAGGTACCTGGGCACGTAGCTGCGCATTTTCCTCGACGCACGCCATCGAGGGAACGAACGTCGTCGGGAGACGTAGCGAAACTCGTCACGTAGGGTCTAACGGGGAAACGAGAAATCCTCGGTCGGTGGACGCCCGGTGCGGGCGTCGCACGACCGACGAAAAAAAGTCAGCACAATTACAGAGTCTCTGGGCACAAAACCGCGATGCTTCGTCTACGTAGGCTATCGGGAGAAAGGCGAATTTGGGATCGTCCGAATATCTCGAAAGTTGCGTATCTTGTGAGTTTACTCGTCGCTCTTGACGCGTGTTGCGGTCGAACGGGTAAACGGCGGGCTTGGATGCTCGCTCGAATCTTGAGTCCAATCCCACCGGATCGTCCACGTGTGCGTAACATTTGGTTTAACGAAATTCCCACTGTCCCTATCTCCGACGACGAAGAACCATAATTTCCTTTAGATATCGTCAACGCAAGCATGAGCGAGCTACGTAAAATCTCTCGGTCGGTGGACGCCCGGTGCGGGCGTCGCACGACCGACGAAAAATTTCGCCCAATTTCAAGGTACCTGGGCACGTAGCTGCGCATTTTCCTCGACGCACGCCATCGAGGGAACGAACGTCGTCGGGAGACGTAGCGAAACTCGTCACGTAGGGTCTAACGGGGAAACGAGAAATCCTCGGTCGGTGGACGCCCGGTGCGGGCGTCGCACGACCGACGAAAAAAAGTCAGCACAATTACAGAGTCTCTGGGCACAAAACCGCGATGCTTCGTCTACGTAGGCTATCGGGAGAAAGGCGAATTTGGGATCGTCCGAATATCTCGAAAGTTGCGTATCTTGTGAGTTTACTCGTCGCTCTTGACGCGTGTTGCGGTCGAACGGGTAAACGGCGGGCTTGGATGCTCGCTCGAATCTTGAGTCCAATCCCACCGGATCGTCCACGTGTGCGTAACATTTGGTTTAACGAAATTCCCACTGTCCCTATCTCCGACGACGAAGAACCATAATTTCCTTTAGATATCGTCAACGCAAGCATGAGCGAGCTACGTAAAATCTCTCGGTCGGTGGACGCCCGGTGCGGGCGTCGCACGACCGACGAAAAATTTCGCCCAATTTCAAGGTACCTGGGCACGTAGCTGCGCATTTTCCTCGACGCACGCCATCGAGGGAACGAACGTCGTCGGGAGACGTAGCGAAACTCGTCACGTAGGGTCTAACGGGGAAACGAGAAATCCTCGGTCGGTGGACGCCCGGTGCGGGCGTCGCACGACCGACGAAAAAAAGTCAGCACAATTACAGAGTCTCTGGGCACAAAACCGCGACGCTTCGTCTACGTAGGCTATCGGGAGAAAGGCGAATTTGGGATCGTCCGAATATCTCGAAAGTTGCGTATCTTGTGAGTTTACTCGTCGCTCTTGACGCGTGTTGCGGTCGAACGGGTAAACGGCGGGCTTGGATGCTCGCTCGAATCTTGAGTCCAATCCCACCGGATCGTCCACGTGTGCGTAACATTTGGATTAACGAAATTCCCACTGTCCCTATCTCCGACGACGAAGAACCATAATTTCCTTTAGATATCGTCAACGCAAGCATGAGCGAGCTACGTAAAATCTCTCGGTCGGTGGACGCCCGGTGCGGGCGTCGCACGACCGACGAAATATTTCGCCCAATTTCAAGGTACCTGGGCACGTAGCTGCGCATTTTCCTCGACGCACGCCATCGAGGGAACGAACGTCGTCGGGAGACGTAGCGAAACTCGTCACGTAGGGTCTAACGGGGAAACGAGAAATCCTCGGTCGGTGGACGCCCGGTGCGGGCGTCGCACGACCGACGAAAAAAAGTCAGCACAATTACAGAGTCTCTGGGCACAAAACCGCGATGCTTCGTCTACGTAGGCTATCGGGAGAAAGGCGAATTTGGGATCGTCCGAATATCTCGAAAGTTGCGTATCTTGTGAGTTTACTCGTCGCTCTTGACGCGTGTTGCGGTCGAACGGGTAAACGGCGGGCTTGGATGCTCGCTCGAATCTTGAGTCCAATCCCACCGGATCGTCCACGTGTGCGTAACATTTGGTTTAACGAAATTCCCACTGTCCCTATCTCCGACGACGAAGAACCATAATTTCCTTTAGATATCGTCAACGCAAGCATGAGCGAGCTACGTAAAATCTCTCGGTCGGTGGACGCCCGGTGGGTGCGGGCGTCGCACGACCGACGAAAAATTTCGCCCAATTTCAAGGTACCTGGGCACGTAGCTGCGCATTTTCCTCGACGCACGCCATCGAGGGAACGAACGTCGTCGGGAGACGTAGCGAAACTCGTCACGTAGGGTCTAACGGGGAAACGAGAAATCCTCGGTCGGTGGACGCCCGGTGCGGGCGTCGCACGACGACGAAAAAAAGTCAGCACAATTACAGAGTCTCTGGGCACAAAACCGCGATGCTTCGTCTACGTAGGCTATCGGGAGAAAGGCGAATTTGGGATCGTCCGAATATCTCGAAAGTTGCGTATCTTGTGAGTTTACTCGTCGCTCTTGACGCGTGTTGCGGTCGAACGGGGTAAACGGCGGGCTTGGATGCTCGCTCGAATCTTGAGTCCAATCCCACCGGATCGTCCACGTGTGCGTACATTTGGTTTAACGAAATTCCCACTGTCCCCTATCTCCGACGACGAAGAACCATAATTTCCTTTAGATATCGTCAACGCAAGCATGAGCGAGCTACGTAAAATCTCTCGGTCGGTGGACGCCCGGTGCGGGCGTCGCACGACGACGAAAAATTTCGCCCAATTTCAAGGTACCTGGGCACGTAGCTGCGCATTTTCCTCGACGCACGCCATCGAGGGAACGAACGTCGTCGGGAGACGTAGCGAAACTCGTCACGTAGGGTCTAACGGGGGAAACGAGAAATCCTCGGTCGGTGGACGCCCGGTGCGGGCGTCGCACGACCGACGAAAAAAAGTCAGCACAATTACAGAGTCTCTGGGCACAAAACCGCGACGCTTCGTCTACGTAGGCTATCGGGAGAAAGGCGAATTTGGGATCGTCCGAATATCTCGAAAGTTGCGTATCTTGTGAGTTTACTCGTCGCTCTTGACGCGTGTTGCGGTCGAACGGGTAAACGGCGGGCTTGGATGCTCGCTCGAATCTTGAGTCCAATCCCACCGGATCGTCCACGTGTGCGTAACATTTGGATTAACGAAATTCCCACTGTCCCTATCTCCGACGACGAAGAACCATAATTTCCTTTAGATATCGTCAACGCAAGCATGAGCGAGCTACGTAAAATCTCTCGGTCGGTGGACGCCCGGTGCGGGCGTCGCACGACCGACGAAATATTTCGCCCAATTTCAAGGTACCTGGGCACGTAGCTGCGCATTTTTCCTCGACGCACGCCATCGAGGGAACGAACGTCGTCGGGAGACGTAGCGAAACTCGTCACGTAGGGTCTAACGGGGAAACGAGAAATCCTCGGTCGGTGGACGCCCGGTGCGGGCGTCGCACGACCGACGAAAAAAAGTCAGCACAATTACAGAGTCTCTGGGCACAAAACCGCGATGCTTCGTCTACGTAGGCTATCGGGAGAAAGGCGAATTTGGGATCGTCCGAATATCTCGAAAGTTGCGTATCTTGTGAGTTTACTCGTCGCTCTTGACGCGTGTTGCGGTCGAACGGGTAAACGGCGGGCTTGGATGCTCGCTCGAATCTTGAGTCCAATCCCACCGGATCGTCCACGTGTGCGTAACATTTGGTTTAACGAAATTCCCACTGTCCCTATCTCCGACGACGAAGAACCATAATTTCCTTTAGATATCGTCAACGCAAGCATGAGCGAGCTACGTAAAATCTCTCGGTCGGTGGACGCCCGGTGCGGGCGTCGCACGACCGACGAAAAATTTCGCCAATTTCAAGGTACCTGGGCACGTAGCTGCGCATTTTCCTCGACGCACGCCATCGAGGGAACGAACGTCGTCGGGAGACGTAGCGAAACTCGTCACGTAGGGTCTAACGGGGAAACGAGAATCCTCGGTCGGTGGACGCCCGGTGCGGGCGTCGCACGACCGACGAAAAAAAGTCAGCACAATTACAGAGTCTCTGGCACAAAACCGCGATGCTTCGTCTACGTAGGCTATCGGGAGAAAGGCGAATTTGGGATCGTCCGAATATCTCGAAAGTTGCGTATCTTGTGAGTTTACTCGTCGCTCTTGACGCGTGTTGCGGTCGAACGGGTAAACGGCGGGCTTGGATGCTCGCTCGAATCTTGAGTCCAATCCCACCGGATCGTCCACGTGTGCGTAACATTTGGTTTAACGAAATTCCCACTGTCCCTATCTCCGACGACGAAGAACCATAATTTCCTTTAGATATCGTCAACGCAAGCATGAGCGAGCTACGTAAAATCTCTCGGTCGGTGGACGCCCGGTGCGGGCGTCGCACGACCGACGAAAAATTTCGCCCAATTTCAAGGTACCTGGGCACGTAGCTGCGCATTTTCCTCGACGCACGCCATCGAGGGGAACGAACGTCGTCGGGAGACGTAGCGAAACTCGTCACGTAGGGTCTAACGGGGGAAACGAGAAATCCTCGGTCGGTGGACGCCCGGTGCGGGCGTCGCACGACCGACGAAAAAAAGTCAGCACAATTACAGAGTCTCTGGGCACAAAACCGCGATGCTTCGTCTACGTAGGCTATCGGGAGAAAGGCGAATTTGGGATCGTCCGAATATCTCGAAAGTTGCGTATCTTGTGAGTTTACTCGTCGCTCTTGACGCGTGTTGCGGTCGAACGGGTAAACGGCGGGCTTGGATGCTCGCTCGAATCTTGAGTCCAATCCCACCGGATCGTCCACGTGTGCGTAACATTTGGTTTAACGAAATTCCCACTGTCCCTATCTCCGACGACGAAGAACCATAATTTCCTTTAGATATCGTCAACGCAAGCATGAGCGAGCTACGTAAAATCTCTCGGTCGGTGGACGCCCGGTGCGGGCGTCGCACGACCGACGAAAAATTTCGCCCAATTTCAAGGTACCTGGGCACGTAGCTGCGCATTTTCCTCGACGCACGCCATCGAGGGAACGAACGTCGTCGGGAGACGTAGCGAAACTCGTCACGTAGGGTCTAACGGGGAAACGAGAAATCCTCGGTCGGTGGACGCCCGGTGCGGGCGTCGCACGACCGACGAAAAAAAGTCAGCACAATTACAGAGTCTTGGGCACAAAACCGCGACGCTTCGTCTACGTAGGCTATCGGGAGAAAGGCGAATTTGGGATCGTCCGAATATCTCGAAAGTTGCGCTTGTGAGTTTACTCGTCGCTCTTGACGCGTGTTGCGGTCGAACGGGTAAACGGCGGGCTTGGATGCTCGCTCGAATCTTGAGTCCAATCCCACCGGATCGTCCACGTGTGCGTAACATTTGGTTTAACGAAATTCCCACTGTCCCTATCTCCGACGACGAAGAACCATAATTTCCTTTAGATATCGTCAACGCAAGCATGAGCGAGCTACGTAAAATCTCTCGGTCGGTGGACGCCCGGTGCGGGCGTCGCACGACCGACGAAAAATTTCGCCCAATTTCAAGGTACCTGGGCACGTAGCTGCGCATTTTCCTCGACGCACGCCATCGAGGGAACGAACGTCGTCGGGAGACGTAGCGAAACTCGTCACGTAGGGTCTAACGGGGAAACGAGAAATCCTCGGTCGGTGGACGCCCGGTGCGGGCGTCGCACGACCGACGAAAAAAAGTCAGCACAATTACAGAGTCTCTGGGCACAAAACCGCGACGCTTCGTCTACGTAGGCTATCGGGAGAAAGGCGAATTTGGGATCGTCCGAATATCTCGAAAGTTGCGTATCTTGTGAGTTTACTCGTCGCTCTTGACGCGTGTTGCGGTCGAACGGGTAAACGGCGGGCTTGGATGCTCGCTCGAATCTTGAGTCCAATCCCACCGGATCGTCCACGTGTGCGTAACATTTGGATTAACGAAATTCCCACTGTCCCTATCTCCGACGACGAAGAACCATAATTTCCTTTAGATATCGTCAACGCAAGCATGAGCGAGCTACGTAAAATCTCTCGGTCGGTGGACGCCCGGTGCGGGCGTCGCACGACCGACGAAATATTTCGCCCAATTTCAAGGTACCTGGGCACGTAGCTGCGCATTTTCCTCGACGCACGCCATCGAGGGAACGAACGTCGTCGGGAGACGTAGCGAAACTCGTCACGTAGGGTCTAACGGGGAAACGAGAAATCCTCGGTCGGTGGACGCCCGGTGCGGGCGTCGCACGACCGACGAAAAAAAGTCAGCACAATTACAGAGTCTCTGGGCACAAAACCGCGATGCTTCGTCTACGTAGGCTATCGGGAGAAAGGCGAATTTGGGATCGTCCGAATATCTCGAAAGTTGCGTATCTTGTGAGTTTACTCGTCGCTCTTGACGCGTGTTGCGGTCGAACGGGTAAACGGCGGGCTTGGATGCTCGCTCGAATCTTGAGTCCAATCCCACCGGATCGTCCACGTGTGCGTAACATTTGGTTTAACGAAATTCCCACTGTCCCTATCTCCGACGACGAAGAACCATAATTTCCTTTAGATATCGTCAACGCAAGCATGAGCGAGCTACGTAAAATCTCTCGGTCGGTGGACGCCCGGTGCGGGCGTCGCACGACCGACGAAAAATTTCGCCCAATTTCAAGGTACCTGGGCACGTAGCTGCGCATTTTCCTCGACGCACGCCATCGAGGGAACGAACGTCGTCGGGAGACGTAGCGAAACTCGTCACGTAGGGTCTAACGGGGAAACGAGAAATCCTCGGTCGGTGGACGCCCGGTGCGGGCGTCGCACGACCGACGAAAAAAAGTCAGCACAATTACAGAGTCTCTGGGCACAAAACCGCGATGCTTCGTCTACGTAGGCTATCGGGAGAAAGGCGAATTTGGGATCGTCCGAATATCTCGAAAGTTGCGTATCTTGTGAGTTTACTCGTCGCTCTTGACGCGTGTTGCGGTCGAACGGGTAAACGGCGGGCTTGGATGCTCGCTCGAATCTTGAGTCCAATCCCACCGGATCGTCCACGTGTGCGTAACATTTGGTTTAACGAAATTCCCACTGTCCCTATCTCCGACGACGAAGAACCATAATTTCCTTTAGATATCGTCAACGCAAGCATGAGCGAGCTACGTAAAATCTCTCGGTCGGTGGACGCCCGGTGCGGGCGTCGCACGACCGACGAAAAATTTCGCCCAATTTCAAGGTACCTGGGCACGTAGCTGCGCATTTTCCTCGACGCACGCCATCGAGGGAACGAACGTCGTCGGGAGACGTAGCGAAACTCGTCACGTAGGGTCTAACGGGGAAACGAGAAATCCTCGGTCGGTGGACGCCCGGTGCGGGCGTCGCACGACCGACGAAAAAAAGTCAGCACAATTACAGAGTCTCTGGGCACAAAACCGCGACGCTTCGTCTACGTAGGCTATCGGGAGAAAGGCGAATTTGGGATCGTCCGAATATCTCGAAAGTTGCGTATCTTGTGAGTTTACTCGTCGCTCTTGACGCGTGTTGCGGTCGAACGGGTAAACGGCGGGCTTGGATGCTCGCTCGAATCTTGAGTCCAATCCCACCGGATCGTCCACGTGTGCGTAACATTTGGATTAACGAAATTCCCACTGTCCCTATCTCCGACGACGAAGAACCATAATTTCCTTTAGATATCGTCAACGCAAGCATGAGCGAGCTACGTAAAATCTCTCGGTCGGTGGACGCCCGGTGCGGGCGTCGCACGACCGACGAAATATTTCGCCCAATTTCAAGGTACCTGGGCACGTAGCTGCGCATTTTCCTCGACGCACGCCATCGAGGGAACGAACGTCGTCGGGAGACGTAGCGAAACTCGTCACGTAGGGTCTAACGGGGAAACGAGAAATCCTCGGTCGGTGGACGCCCGGTGCGGGCGTCGCACGACCGACGAAAAAAAGTCAGCACAATTACAGAGTCTCTGGGCACAAAACCGCGATGCTTCGTCTACGTAGGCTATCGGGAGAAAGGCGAATTTGGGATCGTCCGAATATCTCGAAAGTTGCGTATCTTGTGAGTTTACTCGTCGCTCTTGACGCGTGTTGCGGTCGAACGGGTAAACGGCGGGCTTGGATGCTCGCTCGAATCTTGAGTCCAATCCCACCGGATCGTCCACGTGTGCGTAACATTTGGTTTAACGAAATTCCCACTGTCCCTATCTCCGACGACGAAGAACCATAATTTCCTTTAGATATCGTCAACGCAAGCATGAGCGAGCTACGTAAAATCTCTCGGTCGGTGGACGCCCGGTGCGGGCGTCGCACGACCGACGAAAAATTTCGCCCAATTTCAAGGTACCTGGGCACGTAGCTGCGCATTTTTCCTCGACGCACGCCATCGAGGGAACGAACGTCGTCGGGAGACGTAGCGAAACTCGTCACGTAGGGTCTAACGGGGAAACGAGAAATCCTCGGTCGGTGGACGCCCGGTGCGGGCGTCGCACGACCGACGAAAAAAAGTCAGCACAATTACAGAGTCTCTGGGCACAAAACCGCGATGCTTCGTCTACGTAGGCTATCGGGAGAAAGGCGAATTTGGGATCGTCCGAATATCTCGAAAGTTGCGTATCTTGTGAGTTTACTCGTCGCTCTTGACGCGTGTTGCGGTCGAACGGGTAAACGGCGGGCTTGGATGCTCGCTCGAATCTTGAGTCCAATCCCACCGGATCGTCCACGTGTGCGTAACATTTGGTTTAACGAAATTCCCACTGTCCCTATCTCCGACGACGAAGAACCATAATTTCCTTTAGATATCGTCAACGCAAGCATGAGCGAGCTACGTAAAATCTCTCGGTCGGTGGACGCCCGGTGCGGGCGTCGCACGACCGACGAAAAATTTCGCCCAATTTCAAGGTACCTGGGCACGTAGCTGCGCATTTTCCTCGACGCACGCCATCGAGGGAACGAACGTCGTCGGGAGACGTAGCGAAACTCGTCACGTAGGGTCTAACGGGGAAACGAGAAATCCTCGGTCGGTGGACGCCCGGTGCGGGCGTCGCACGACCGACGAAAAAAAGTCAGCACAATTACAGAGTCTCTGGGCACAAAACCGCGATGCTTCGTCTACGTAGGCTATCGGGAGAAAGGCGAATTTGGGATCGTCCGAATATCTCGAAAGTTGCGTATCTTGTGAGTTTACTCGTCGCTCTTGACGCGTGTTGCGGTCGAACGGGTAAACGGCGGGCTTGGATGCTCGCTCGAATCTTGAGTCCAATCCCACCGGATCGTCCACGTGTGCGTAACATTTGGTTTAACGAAATTCCCACTGTCCCTATCTCCGACGACGAAGAACCATAATTTCCTTTAGATATCGTCAACGCAAGCATGAGCGAGCTACGTAAAATCTCTCGGTCGGTGGACGCCCGGTGCGGGCGTCGCACGACCGACGAAAAATTTCGCCCAATTTCAAGGTACCTGGGCACGTAGCTGCGCATTTTCCTCGACGCACGCCATCGAGGGAACGAACGTCGTCGGGAGACGTAGCGAAACTCGTCACGTAGGGTCTAACGGGGAAACGAGAAATCCTCGGTCGGTGGACGCCCGGTGCGGGCGTCGCACGACCGACGAAAAAAAGTCAGCACAATTACAGAGTCTCTGGGCACAAAACCGCGACGCTTCGTCTACGTAGGCTATCGGGAGAAAGGCGAATTTGGGATCGTCCGAATATCTCGAAAGTTGCGTATCTTGTGAGTTTACTCGTCGCTCTTGACGCGTGTTGCGGTCGAACGGGTAAACGGCGGGCTTGGATGCTCGCTCGAATCTTGAGTCCAATCCCACCGGATCGTCCACGTGTGCGTAACATTTGGATTAACGAAATTCCCACTGTCCCTATCTCCGACGACGAAGAACCATAATTTCCTTTAGATATCGTCAACGCAAGCATGAGCGAGCTACGTAAAATCTCTCGGTCGGTGGACGCCCGGTGCGGGCGTCGCACGACCGACGAAATATTTCGCCCAATTTCAAGGTACCTGGGCACGTAGCTGCGCATTTTCCTCGACGCACGCCATCGAGGGAACGAACGTCGTCGGGAGACGTAGCGAAACTCGTCACGTAGGGTCTAACGGGGAAACGAGAAATCCTCGGTCGGTGGACGCCCGGTGCGGGCGTCGCACGACCGACGAAAAAAAGTCAGCACAATTACAGAGTCTCTGGGCACAAAACCGCGATGCTTCGTCTACGTAGGCTATCGGGAGAAAGGCGAATTTGGGATCGTCCGAATATCTCGAAAGTTGCGTATCTTGTGAGTTTACTCGTCGCTCTTGACGCGTGTTGCGGTCGAACGGGTAAACGGCGGGCTTGGATGCTCGCTCGAATCTTGAGTCCAATCCCACCGGATCGTCCACGTGTGCGTAACATTTGGTTTAACGAAATTCCCACTGTCCCTATCTCCGACGACGAAGAACCATAATTTCCTTTAGATATCGTCAACGCAAGCATGAGCGAGCTACGTAAAATCTCTCGGTCGGTGGACGCCCGGTGCGGGCGTCGCACGACCGACGAAAAATTTCGCCCAATTTCAAGGTACCTGGGCACGTAGCTGCGCATTTTCCTCGACGCACGCCATCGAGGGAACGAACGTCGTCGGGAGACGTAGCGAAACTCGTCACGTAGGGTCTAACGGGGAAACGAGAAATCCTCGGTCGGTGGACGCCCGGTGCGGGCGTCGCACGACCGACGAAAAAAAGTCAGCACAATTACAGAGTCTCTGGGCACAAAACCGCGATGCTTCGTCTACGTAGGCTATCGGGAGAAAGGCGAATTTGGGATCGTCCGAATATCTCGAAAGTTGCGTATCTTGTGAGTTTACTCGTCGCTCTTGACGCGTGTTGCGGTCGAACGGGTAAACGGCGGGCTTGGATGCTCGCTCGAATCTTGAGTCCAATCCCACCGGATCGTCCACGTGACGTAACATTTGGTTTAACGAAATTCCCACTGTCCCTATCTCCGACGACGAAGAACCATAATTTCCTTTAGATATCGTCAACGCAAGCTGAGCGGAGCTACGTAAAATCTCTCGGTCGGTGGACGCCCGGTGCGGGCGTCGCACGACCGACGAAAAATATTCGCCCAATTTCAAGGTACCTGGGCACGTAGCTGCGCATTTTCCCTCGACGCACGCCATCGAGGGAACGAACGTCGTCGGGAGACGTAGCGAAACTCGTCACGTAGGGTCTAACGGGGAAACGAGAATCCTCGGTCGGTGGACGCCCGGTGCGGGCGTCGCACGACCGACGAAAAAAAGTCAGCACAATTACAGAGTCTCTGGGCACAAAACCGCGATGCTTCGTCTACGTAGGCTATCGGGAGACAAGGCGAATTTGGATCGTCTCGAATATCTCGAAAGTTGCGTATCTTGTGAGTTTACTCGTCGCTCTTGACGCGTGTTGCGGTCGAACGGGTAAACGGCGGGCTTGGATGCTCGCTCGAATCTTGAGTCCAATCCCACCGGATCGTCCACGTGTGCGTAACATTTGGTTTTACGAAATTCCCACTGTCCCCTATCTCCGACGACTAAGAACCATAATTTCCGTTTAGATATCGTCACGCAAGCATGAGCGAGCTACGTAAAATCTCTCGGTCGGTGGACGCCCGTGCGGGCGTCGCACGGACCGACGAAAAAATTTCGCCCAATTTCAAGGTACCTGGGCACGTAGCTGCGCATTTTCCTCGACGCACGCCATCGAGGGAACGAACCGTCGTCGGGAGACGTAGCGAAACTCGTCACGTAGGGTCTAACGGGGAAACGAGAAATCCTCGGTCGGTGGACGCCCGGTGCGGGGCGTCGCACGACCGACGAAAAAAAGTCAGCACAATTACAGAGTCTCTGGGCACAAAACCAGCGATGCTTCGTCTACGTAGGCTATCGGGAGAAAGGCGAATTTGGGATCGTCCGAATATCTCGAAGTTGCGTATCTTGTGAGTTTACTCGTCGCTCTTGACGCGTGTCTGCGGTCGAACGGGTAAACGGCGGCTTGGATGCTCGCTCGAATCTTGAGTCCAATCCCACCGGATCGTCCATCGTGTGCGTAACATTTGGTTTAACGAAATCCCACTGTCCCTATCTCCGACGACGAAGAACCATAATTTCCTTTAGATATCGTCAACGCAAGCATGAGCGAGCTACGTAAAATCTCTCGGTCGGTGGACGCCCGGGTGCGGGCGTCGCACGACCGACGAAAAATTTCGCCAATTTCAGGTACCTGGGCACGTAGCTGCGCATTTTCCTCGACGCACGCCATCGAGGGAACGAACGTCGTCGGGAGACGTAGCGAAACTCGTCACGTAGGGTCTAACGGGGAAACGAGAAATCCTCGGTCGGTGGACGCCCGGTGCGGGCGTCGCACGACCGACGAAAAAAGTCAGCACAATTACAGAGTCTCTGGGCACAAAACCGCGACGCTTCGTCTACGTAGGCTATCGGAGAAAGGCGAATTTGGGATCGTCGAATATCTCGAAAGTTGCGTTCTTGTGAGTTTACTCGTCGCTCTTGACGCGTGTTGCGGTCGAACGGGTAAACGGCGGGCTTGGATGCTCGCTCGAATCTTGAGTCCAATCCCACCGGATCGTCCACGTGTGCGTAACATATGGATTAACGAAATTCCCACTGTCCCTATCTCCGACGACGGAAGAACCATAATTTCCTTTAGATATCGTCAACGCAAGCATGAGCGAGCTACGTAAAATCTCTCGGTCGGTGGACGCCCGGTGCGGGCGTCCGCACGACCGACGAAATATTTCGCCCAATTTCAAGGAACCTGGGCACGTAGCTGCGCATTTTCCTCGACGCACGCCATCGAGGGAACGAACGTCGTCGGGAGACGTAGCGAAACTCGTCACGTAGGGTCTAACGGGGAAACGAGAAATCCTCGGTCGTGGACGCCCGGTGCGGGCGTCGCACGACCGACGAAAAAAAAGTCAGCACAATTACAGAGTCTCTGGGCACAAAACGCGATGCTTCGTCTACGTAGGCTATCGGGAGAAGGCGAATTTGGGATCGTCCGAATATCTCGAAAGTTGCGTATCTTGTGAGTTTACTCGTCGCTCTTGACGCGTGTTGCGGTCGAACGGGTAAACGGCGGGCTTGGATGCTCGCTCGAATCTTTGAGTCCAATCCCACCGGATCGTCCACGTGTGCGTAACATTGGTTTAACGAACTTCCCACTGTCCCCTATCTCCGACGACGAAGAACCATAATTTCCTTTAGATATCGTCAACGCAAGCATGAGCGAGCTACGTAAAATCTCTCGGTCGGTGGACGCCCGGTGCGGGCGTCGCACGACCGACGAAAAATTTCGCCCAATTTCAAGGTACCTGGGCACGTAGCTGCGCATTTTCCTCGACGCACGCCATCGAGGGAACGAACGTCGTCGGGAGACGTAGCGAAACTCGTCACGTAGGGTCTAACGGGGAAACGAGAAATCTCGGTCGGTGGACGCCCGGTGCGGGCGTCGCACGACCGACGAAAAAAAGTCAGCACAATTACAGAGTCTCTGGCACAAAACCGCGACGCTTCGTCTACGTAGGCTATCGGGAGAAAGGCGAATTTGGGATCGTCCGAATATCTCGAAAGTTGCGTATCTTGTGAGTTTACTCGTCGCTCTTGACGCGTGTTGCGGTCGAACGGGGTAAACGGCGGGCTTGGATGCTCGCTCGAATCTTGAGTCCAATCCCACCGGATCGTCCACGTGTGCGTAACATTTGGATTAACGAAATTCCACTGTCCCTATCTCCGACGACGAAGAACCATAATTTCCTTTAGATATCGTCAACGCAAGCATGAGCGAGCTACGTAAAATCTCTCGGTCGGTGGACGCCCGGTGCGGGCGTCGCACGACCGACGAAATATTTCGCCCAATTTCAAGGTACCTGGGCACGTAGCTGCGCATTTTCCTCGACGCACGCCATCGAGGGAACGAACGTCGTCGGGAGACGTAGCGAAACTCGTCACGTAGGGTCTAACGGGGAAACGAGAAATCCTCGGTCGGTGGACGCCCGGTGCGGGCGTCGCACGACCGACGAAAAAAAGTCAGCACAATACAGAGTCTCTGGGCACAAAACCGCGATGCTTCGTCTACGTAGGCTATCGGGAGAAAGGCGAATTTGGGATCGTCCGAATATCTCGAAAGTTGCGTATCTTGTGAGTTTACTCGTCGCTCTTGACGCGTGTTGCGGGTCGAACGGGGAAACGGCGGGCTTGGATGCTCGCTCGAATCTTGAGTCCAATCCCACCGGATCGTCCACGTGTGCGTAACATTTGGTTTAACGAAATTCCGCACTGTCCCTATCTCCGACGACGAAGAACCATAATTTTCCTTTAGATATCGTCAACGCAAGCATGAGCGAGCTACGTAAAATCTCTCGGTCGGTGGACGCCCGGTGCGGGCGTCGCACGAGCCGACGAAAAATTTCGCCCAATTTCAAGGTACCTGGGCACGTAGCTGCGCCATTTTCCTCGACGCACGCCATCGAGGGAACGAACGTCGTCGGGAGACGTAGCGAAACTCGTCACGTAGGGTCTAACGGGGAAACGAGAAATCCTCGGTCGGTGGACGCCCGGTGCGGGCGTCGCACGACCGACGAAAAAAAGTCAGCACAATTACAGAGTCTCTGGGCACAAACCGCGATGCTTCGTCTACGTAGGCTATCGGGAGAAGGCGAATTTGGGATCGTCCGAATATCTCGAAAGTTGCGTATCTTGTGAGTTTACTCCGTCGCTCTTGACGCGTGTTGCGGTCGAACGGGGGTAAACGGCGGGCTTGGATGCTCGCTCGAATCTTGAGTCCAATCCCACCGGATCGTCCACGTGTGCGTAACATTTGGTTTAACGAAATTCCCACTGTCCCTATCTCCGACGACGAAGAACCATAATTTCCTTTAGATATCGTCAACGCAAGCAGAGCGAGCTACGTAAAATCTCTCGGTCGGTGGACGCCCGGTGCGGGCGTCGCACGACCGACGAAAAATTTCGCCCAATTTCAAGGTACCTGGGCACGTAGCTGCGCATTTTCCTCGACGCACGCCATCGAGGGAACGAACGTCGTCGGGAGGACGTAGCGAAACTCGTCACGTAGGGTCTAACGGGGAAACGAGAAATCCTCGGTCGGTGGACGCCGCGGTGCGGGCGTCGGCACGACCGACGAAAAAAGTCAGCACAATTACAGAGTCTCTGGGCACAAAACCGCGACGCTTCGTCTACGTAGGCTATCGGGAGAAAGGCGAATTTGGGATCGTCCCGAATATCTCGAAAGTTGCCGTATCTTGTGAGTTTACTCGTCGCTCTTGACGCGTGTTGCGGTCGAACGGGTAAACGGCGGGCTTGGATGCTCGCTCGAATCTTGAGTCCAATCCCACCGGATCGTCCACGTGTGCGTAACATTTGGATTAACGAAATTCCCACTGTCCCTATCTCCGACGACGAAGAACCATAATTTCCTTTAGATATCGTCAACGCAAGCATGAGCGAGCTACGTAAAATCTCTCGGTCGGTGGACGCCCGGTGCGGGCGTCGCACGACCGACGAAATATTTCGCCCGCAATTTCAAGGTACCTGGGCACGTAGCTGCGCATTTTCCTCGACGCACGCCATCGAGGGAACGAACGTCGTCGGGAGACGTAGCGAAACTCGTCACGTAGGGTCTAACGGGGAAACGAGAAATCCTCGGTCGGTGGACGCCCGGTGCGGGCGTCGCACGACCGACGAAAAAAAGTCAGCACAATTACAGAGTCTCTGGGCACAAAACCGCGATGCTTCGTCTACGTAGGCTATCGGGAGAAAGGCGAATTTGGGATCGTCCGAATATCTCGAAAGTTGCGTATCTTGTGTTTACTCGTCGCTCTTGACGCGTGTTGCGGTCGAACGGGTAAACGGCGGGCTTGGATGCTCGCTCGAATCTTGAGTCCAATCCCACCGGATCGTCCACGTGTGCGTAACATTTGGTTTAACGAAATTCCCACTGTCCCTATCTCCGACGACGAAGAACCATAATTTCCTTTAGATATCGTCAACGCAAGCATGAGCGAGCTACGTAAAATCTCTCGGTCGGTGGACGCCCGGTGCGGGCGTCGCACGACCGACGAAAAATTTCGCCCAATTTCAAGGTACCTGGGCACGTAGCTGCGCATTTTCCTCGACGCACGCCATCGAGGGAACGAACGTCGTCGGGAGACGTAGCGAAACTCGTCACGTAGGGTCTAACGGGGAAACGAGAAATCCTCGGTCGGTGGACGCCCGGTGCGGGCGTCGCACGACCGACGAAAAAAAGTCAGCACAATTACAGAGTCTCTGGGCACAAAACCGCGATGCTTCGTCTACGTAGGCTATCGGGAGAAAGGCGAATTTGGGATCGTCCGAATATCTCGAAAGTTGCGTATCTTGTGAGTTTACTCGTCTGACGCGTGTTGCGGTCGAACGGGTAAACGGCGGGCTTGGATGCTCGCTCGAATCTTGAGTCCAATCCCACCGGATCGTCCACGTGTGCGTAACATTTGGTTTAACGAAATTCCCACTGTCCCTATCTCCGACGACGAAGAACCATAATTTCCTTTAGATATCGTCAACGCAAGCATGAGCGAGCTACGTAAAATCTCTCGGTCGGTGGACGCCCGGTGCGGGCGTCGCACGACCGACGAAAAATTTCGCCCAATTTCAAGGTACCTGGGCACGTAGCTGCGCATTTTCCTCGACGCACGCCATCGAGGGAACGAACGTCGTCGGGAGACGTAGCGAAACTCGTCACGTAGGGTCTAACGGGGAAACGAGAAATCCTCGGTCGGTGGACGCCCGGTGCGGGCGTCGCACGACCGACGAAAAAAAGTCAGCACAATTACAGAGTCTCTGGGCACAAAACCGCGATGCTTCGTCTACGTAGGCTATCGGGAGAAAGGCGAATTTGGGATCGTCCGAATATCTCGAAAGTTGCGTATCTTGTGAGTTTACTCGTCGCTCTTGACGCGTGTTGCGGTCGAACGGGTAAACGGCGGGCTTGGATGCTCGCTCGAATCTTGAGTCCAATCCCACCGGATCGTCCACGTGTGCGTAACATTTGGTTTAACGAAATTCCCACTGTCCCTATCTCCGACGACGAAGAACCATAATTTCCTTTAGATATCGTCAACGCAAGCATGAGCGAGCTACGTAAAATCTCTCGGTCGGTGGACGCCCGGTGCGGGCGTCGCACGACCGACGAAAAATTTCGCCCAATTTCAAGGTACCTGGGCACGTAGCTGCGCATTTTCCTCGACGCACGCCATCGAGGGAACGAACGTCGTCGGGAGACGTAGCGAAACTCGTCACGTAGGGTCTAACGGGGAAACGAGAAATCCTCGGTCGGTGGACGCCCGGTGCGGGCGTCGCACGACCGACGAAAAAAAGTCAGCACAATTACAGAGTCTCTGGGCACAAAACCGCGATGCTTCGTCTACGTAGGCTATCGGGAGAAAGGCGAATTTGGGATCGTCCGAATATCTCGAAAGTTGCGTATCTTGTGAGTTTACTCGTCGCTCTTGACGCGTGTTGCGGTCGAACGGGTAAACGGCGGGCTTGGATGCTCGCTCGAATCTTGAGTCCAATCCCACCGGATCGTCCACGTGTGCGTAACATTTGGTTTAACGAAATTCCCACTGTCCCTATCTCCGACGACGAAGAACCATAATTTCCTTTAGATATCGTCAACGCAAGCATGAGCGAGCTACGTAAAATCTCTCGGTCGGTGGACGCCCGGTGCGGGCGTCGCACGACCGACGAAAAATTTCGCCCAATTTCAAGGTACCTGGGCACGTAGCTGCGCATTTTCCTCGACGCACGCCATCGAGGGAACGAACGTCGTCGGGAGACGTAGCGAAACTCGTCACGTAGGGTCTAACGGGGAAACGAGAAATCCTCGGTCGGTGGACGCCCGGTGCGGGCGTCGCACGACCGACGAAAAAAAGTCAGCACAATTACAGAGTCTCTGGGCACAAAACCGCGACGCTTCGTCTACGTAGGCTATCGGGAGAAAGGCGAATTTGGGATCGTCCGAATATCTCGAAAGTTGCGTATCTTGTGAGTTTACTCGTCGCTCTTGACGCGTGTTGCGGTCGAACGGGTAAACGGCGGGCTTGGATGCTCGCTCGAATCTTGAGTCCAATCCCACCGGATCGTCCACGTGTGCGTAACATTTGGATTAACGAAATTCCCACTGTCCCTATCTCCGACGACGAAGAACCATAATTTCCTTTAGATATCGTCAACGCAAGCATGAGCGAGCTACGTAAAATCTCTCGGTCGGTGGACGCCCGGTGCGGGCGTCGCACGACCGACGAAATATTTCGCCCAATTTCAAGGTACCTGGGCACGTAGCTGCGCATTTTCCTCGACGCACGCCATCGAGGGAACGAACGTCGTCGGGAGACGTAGCGAAACTCGTCACGTAGGGTCTAACGGGGAAACGAGAAATCCTCGGTCGGTGGACGCCCGGTGCGGGCGTCGCACGACCGACGAAAAAAAGTCAGCACAATTACAGAGTCTCTGGGCACAAAACCGCGATGCTTCGTCTACGTAGGCTATCGGGAGAAAGGCGAATTTGGGATCGTCCGAATATCTCGAAAGTTGCGTATCTTGTGAGTTTACTCGTCGCTCTTGACGCGTGTTGCGGTCGAACGGGTAAACGGCGGGCTTGGATGCTCGCTCGAATCTTGAGTCCAATCCCACCGGATCGTCCACGTGTGCGTAACATTTGGTTTAACGAAATTCCCACTGTCCCTATCTCCGACGACGAAGAACCATAATTTCCTTTAGATATCGTCAACGCAAGCATGAGCGAGCTACGTAAAATCTCTCGGTCGGTGGACGCCCGGTGCGGGCGTCGCACGACCGACGAAAAATTTCGCCCAATTTCAAGGTACCTGGGCACGTAGCTGCGCATTTTCCTCGACGCACGCCATCGAGGGAACGAACGTCGTCGGGAGACGTAGCGAAACTCGTCACGTAGGGTCTAACGGGGAAACGAGAAATCCTCGGTCGGTGGACGCCCGGTGCGGGCGTCGCACGACCGACGAAAAAAAGTCAGCACAATTACAGAGTCTCTGGGCACAAAACCGCGACGCTTCGTCTACGTAGGCTATCGGGAGAAAGGCGAATTTGGGATCGTCCGAATATCTCGAAAGTTGCGTATCTTGTGAGTTTACTCGTCGCTCTTGACGCGTGTTGCGGTCGAACGGGTAAACGGCGGGCTTGGATGCTCGCTCGAATCTTGAGTCCAATCCCACCGGATCGTCCACGTGTGCGTAACATTTGGATTAACGAAATTCCCACTGTCCCTATCTCCGACGACGAAGAACCATAATTTCCTTTAGATATCGTCAACGCAAGCATGAGCGAGCTACGTAAAATCTCTCGGTCGGTGGACGCCCGGTGCGGGCGTCGCACGACCGACGAAATATTTCGCCCAATTTCAAGGTACCTGGGCACGTAGCTGCGCATTTTCCTCGACGCACGCCATCGAGGGAACGAACGTCGTCGGGAGACGTAGCGAAACTCGTCACGTAGGGTCTAACGGGGAAACGAGAAATCCTCGGTCGGTGGACGCCCGGTGCGGGCGTCGCACGACCGACGAAAAAAAGTCAGCACAATTACAGAGTCTCTGGGCACAAAACCGCGACGCTTCGTCTACGTAGGCTATCGGGAGAAAGGCGAATTTGGGATCGTCCGAATATCTCGAAAGTTGCGTATCTTGTGAGTTTACTCGTCGCTCTTGACGCGTGTTGCGGTCGAACGGGTAAACGGCGGGCTTGGATGCTCGCTCGAATCTTGAGTCCAATCCCACCGGATCGTCCACGTGTGCGTAACATTTGGATTAACGAAA
>NW_025108608.1:0-2500 GCF_019457755.1 Venturia canescens | reverse complement strand
CGTAGGGTCTAACGGGGGGAAACGAGAAATCCTCGGTCGGTGGACGCCCGGTGCGGGCGTCGCACGACCGACGAAAAAAAGTCAGCACAATTACAGAGTCTCTGGGCACAAAACCGCGATGCTTCGTCTACGTAGGCTATCGGGAGAAAGGCGGAATTTGGGATCGTCCGAATATCTCGAAAGTTGCGTATCTTGTGAGTTTACTCGTCGCTCTTGACGCGTGTTGCGGTCGAACGGGGAGAACGGCGGGCTTGGATGCTCGCTCGAATCTTGAGTCCAATCCCACCGGATCGTCCACGTGTGCGTAACATTTGGTTTAACGAAATTCCCACTGTCCCTATCTCCGACGACGAAGAACCATAATTTCCTTTAGATATCGTCAACGCAAGCATGAGCGAGCTACGTAAAATCTCTCGGTCGGTGGACGCCCGGTGCGGGCGTCGCACGACCGACGAAAAATTTCGCCCAATTTCAAGGTACCTGGGCACGTAGCTGCGCATTTTCCTCGACGCACGCCATCGAGGGAACGAACGTCGTCGGGAGACGTAGCGAAACTCGTCACGTAGGGTCTAACGGGGGAAACGAGAAATCCTCGGTCGGTGGACGCCCGGTGCGGGCGTCGCACGACCGACGAAAAAAAGTCAGCACAATTACAGAGTCTCTGGGCACAAAACCGCGACGCTTCGTCTACGTAGGCTATCGGGAGAAAGGCGAATTTGGGATCGTCCGAATATCTCGAAAGTTGCGTATCTTGTGAGTTTACTCGTCGCTCTTGACGCGTGTTGCGGTCGAACGGGGTAAACGGCGGGCTTGGATGCTCGCTCGAATCTTGAGTCCAATCCCACCGGATCGTCCACGTGTGCGTAACATTTGGATTAACGAAATTCCCACTGTCCCTATCTCCGACGACGAAGAACCATAATTTCCTTTAGATATCGTCAACGCAAGCATGAGCGAGCTACGTAAAATCTCTCGGTCGGTGGACGCCCGGTGCGGGCGTCGCACGACCGACGAAATATTTCGCCCAATTTCAAGGTACCTGGGCACGTAGCTGCGCATTTTCCTCGACGCACGCCATCGAGGGAACGAACGTCGTCGGGAGACCGTAGCCGAAACTCGTCACGTAGGGTCTAACGGGGGAAACGAGAAATCCTCGGTCGGTGGACGCCCGGTGCGGGCGTCGCACGACCGACGAAAAAAAAGTCAGCACAATTACAGAGTCTCTGGGCACAAAACCGCGATGCTTCGTCTACGTAGGCTATCGGGAGAAAGGCGAATTTGGATCGTCCGAATATCTCGAAAGTTGCGTATCTTGTGAGTTTACTCGTCGCTCTTGACGCGTGTTGCGGTCGAACGGGGTAAACGGCGGGCTTGGATGCTCGCTCGAATCTTGAGTCCAATCCCCACCGGATCGTCCACGTGTGCGTAACATTTGGTTTAACGAAATTCCCACTGTCCCTATCTCCGACGACGAAGAACCATAATTTCCTTTAGATATCGTCAACGCAAGGCATGAGCGAGCTACGTAAAATCTCTCGGTCGGTGGACGCCCGGTGCGGGCGTCGCACGACCGACGAAAAATTTCGCCCAATTTCAAGGTACCTGGGCACGTAGCTGCGCATTTTCCTCGACGCACGCCATCGAGGGAACGAACGTCGTCGGGAGACGTAGCGAAACTCGTCACGTAGGGTCTAACGGGGAAACGAGAAATCCTCGGTCGGTGGACGCCCGGTGCGGGCGTCGCACGACCGACGAAAAAAAGTCAGCACAATTACAGAGTCTCAGGGCACAAAACCGCGACGCTTCGTCTACGTAGGCTATCGGGAGGAAAGGCGAATTTGGGATCGTCCGAATATCTCGAAAGTTGCGTATCTTGTGAGTTTACTCGTCGCTCTTGACGCGTGTTGCGGTCGAACGGGGTAAACGGCGGGCTTGGATGCTCGCTCGAATCTTGAGTCCAATCCCACCGGATCGTCCACGTGTGCGTAACATTTGGATTAACGAAATTCCCACTGTCCCTATCTCCGACGACGAAGAACCATAATTTCCTTTAGATATCGTCAACGCAAGCATGAGCGAGCTACGTAAAATCTCTCGGTCGGTGGACGCCCGGTGCGGGCGTCGCACGACCGACGAAATATTTCGCCCAATTTCAAGGTACCTGGGCCACGTAGCTGCGCATTTTCCTCGACGCACGCCATCGAGGGGAACGAACGTCGTCGGGAGACGTAGCGAAACTCGTCACGTAGGGTCTAACGGGGAAACGAGAAATCCTCGGTCGGTGGACGCCCCGGTGCGGGCGTCGCACGACCGACGAAAAAAAGTCAGCACAATTACAGAGTCTCTGGGCACAAAACCGCGACGCTTCGTCTACGTAGGCTATCGGGAGAAAGGCGAATTTGGGATCGTCCGAATATCTCGAAAGTTGCGTATCTTGTGAGTTTACTCGTCGCTCTTGACGCGTGTTTGCGGTCGAACGGGTAAACGGCGGGCTTGGATA
>NW_025108607.1:30000-40000 GCF_019457755.1 Venturia canescens | reverse complement strand
GCTTGCGTTGACGATATCTAAAGGAAATTATGGTTCTTCGTCGTCGGAGATAGGGACAGTGGGAATTTCGTTAAACCAAATGTTACGCACACGTGGACGATCCGGTGGGATTGGACTCAAGATTCGAGCGAGCATCCAAGCCCGCCGTTTACCCGTTCGACCGCAACACGCGTCAAGAGCGACGAGTAAACTCACAAGATACGCAACTTTCGAGATATTCGGACGATCCCAAATTCGCCTTTCTCCCGATAGCCTACGTAGACGAAGCATCGCGGTTTTGTGCCCAGAGACTCTGTAATTGTGCTGACTTTTTTTCGTCGGTCGTGCGACGCCCGCACGGGGCGTCCACCGACCGAGGATTTCTCGTTTCCCCGTTAGACCCTACGTGACGAGTTTCGCTACGTCTCCCGACGACGTTCGTTCCCTCGATGGCGTGCGTCGAGGAAAATGCGCAGCTACGTGCCCAGGTACCTTGAAATTGGGCGAAATTTTTCGTCGGTCGTGCGACGCCCGCACCGGGCGTCCACCGACCGAGAGATTTTACGTAGCTCGCTCATGCTTGCGTTGACGATATCTAAAGGAAATTATGGTTCTTCGTCGTCGGAGATAGGGACAGTGGGAATTTCGTTAAACCAAATGTTACGCACACGTGGACGATCCGGTGGGATTGGACTCAAGATTCGAGCGAGCATCCAAGCCCGCCGTTTACCCGTTCGACCGCAACACGCGTCAAGAGCGACGAGTAAACTCACAAGATACGCAACTTTCGAGATATTCGGACGATCCCAAATTCGCCTTTCTCCCGATAGCCTACGTAGACGAAGCATCGCGGTTTTGTGCCCAGAGACTCTGTAATTGTGCTGACTTTTTTTCGTCGGTCGTGCGACGCCCGCACCGGGCGTCCACCGACCGAGGATTTCTCGTTTCCCCGTTAGACCCTACGTGACGAGTTTCGCTACGTCTCCCGACGACGTTCGTTCCCTCGATGGCGTGCGTCGAGGAAAATGCGCAGCTACGTGCCCAGGTACCTTGAAATTGGGCGAAATATTTCGTCGGTCGTGCGACGCCCGCACCGGGCGTCCACCGACCGAGAGATTTTACGTAGCTCGCTCATGCTTGCGTTGACGATATCTAAAGGAAATTATGGTTCTTCGTCGTCGGAGATAGGGACAGTGGGAATTTCGTTAAACCAAATGTTACGCACACGTGGACGATCCGGTGGGATTGGACTCAAGATTCGAGCGAGCATCCAAGCCCGCCGTTTACCCGTTCGACCGCAACACGCGTCAAGAGCGACGAGTAAACTCACAAGATACGCAACTTTCGAGATATTCGGACGATCCCAAATTCGCGTTTCTCCCGATAGCCTACGTAGACGAAGCATCGCGGTTTTGTGCCCAGAGACTCTGTAATTGTGCTGACTTTTTTTCGTCGGTCGTGCGACGCCCGCACGGGGCGTCCACCGACCGAGGATTTCTCGTTTCCCCGTTAGACCCTACGAGACGAGTTTCGCTACGTCTCCCGACGACGTTCGTTCCCTCGATGGCGTGCGTCGAGGAAAATGCGCAGCTACGTGCCCAGGTACCTTGAAATTGGGCGAAATATTTCGTCGGTCGTGCGACGCCCGCACCGGGCGTCCACCGACCGAGAGATTTTACGTAGCTCGCTCATGCTTGCGTTGACGATATCTAAAGGAAATTATGGTTCTTCGTCGTCGGAGATAGGGACAGTGGGAATTTCGTTAATCCAAATGTTACGCACGCGTGGACGATCCGGTGGGATTGGACTCAAGATTCGAGCGAGCATCCAAGCCCGCCGTTTACCCGTTCGACCGCAACACGCGTCAAGAGCGACGAGTAAACTCACAAGATACGCAACTTTCGAGATATTCGGACGATCCCAAATTCGCCTTTCTCCCGATAGCCTACGTAGACGAAGCGTCGCGGTTTTGTGCCCAGAGACTCTGTAATTGTGCTGACTTTTTTTCGTCGGTCGTGCGACGCCCGCACCGGGCGTCCACCGACCGAGGATTTCTCGTTTCCCCGTTAGACCCTACGTGACGAGTTTCGCTACGTCTCCCGACGACGTTCGTTCCCTCGATGGCGTGCGTCGAGGAAAATGCGCAGCTACGTGCCCAGGTACCTTGAAATTGGGCGAAATTTTTCGTCGGTCGTGCGACGCCCGCACCGGGCGTCCACCGACCGAGAGATTTTACGTAGCTCGCTCATGCTTGCGTTGACGATATCTAAAGGAAATTATGGTTCTTCGTCGTCGGAGATAGGGACAGTGGGAATTTCGTTAAACCAAATGTTACGCACACGTGGACGATCCGGTGGGATTGGACTCAAGATTCGAGCGAGCATCCAAGCCCGCCGTTTACCCGTTCGACCGCAACACGCGTCAAGAGCGACGAGTAAACTCACAAGATACGCAACTTTCGAGATATTCGGACGATCCCAAATTCGCCTTTCTCCCGATAGCCTACGTAGACGAAGCATCGCGGTTTTGTGCCCAGAGACTCTGTAATTGTGCTGACTTTTTTTCGTCGGTCGTGCGACGCCCGCACCGGGCGTCCACCGACCGAGGATTTCTCGTTTCCCCGTTAGACCCTACGTGACGAGTTTCGCTACGTCTCCCGACGACGTTCGTTCCCTCGATGGCGTGCGTCGAGGAAAATGCGCAGCTACGTGCCCAGGTACCTTGAAATTGGGCGAAATTTTTCGTCGGTCGTGCGACGCCCGCACCGGGCGTCCACCGACCGAGAGATTTTACGTAGCTCGCTCATGCTTGCGTTGACGATATCTAAAGGAAATTATGGTTCTTCGTCGTCGGAGATAGGGACAGTAATTCACCTATTTGTATTTAACGTGCCGTCTCCGCCTCTCGGCATACGACACGGCACCCAAGTGCGTGGGGTTGGGATCACGCCCAACCAGCGCACCGCCCCGGATCCTTGCACGCGCGTTATGCACCGTGCCAGAACCGAGGCGGCTGCCAATTCCTGACCGGTGGCTTAGCCCGGACAGGCCCCTTGGCAAAGGGGGGAGTACTTTCCAACCTCCCTGCGGCCTATGCAGGACCGCACCCGAGTTGAGATGTTGCGCAACTCACACGCGTTAACCACTGCCCCCGCGAGTCCAACCTCACTGGCCGGGCGGCGGCCGCGTTAGCGGTCACCGGGCTTCCCGGCCCCCGCGGTACCAATCTTGCGTCATTGGTCGGACGTTCGCAGGCCTACACGGCCTGCTCCGCATAAGGCTCTAAGCCAGCCAGGCAGCGGTCGGCCAGCTCGGGTACGCGGGTGCGCCAGACCCGAAAGGGCCAGAGGCCAGCAGCCTACTGAACCCTCCCCTGCGTGAACCTCCTTTCCTGCCTAATCCTCGGCGGCCCGGGCCCTTTCGTCAAAGGCCCAGCCCGCGAAGCTCCTCAGCGCCTGGAATCTCTCGGTCGATTGGAAAACTCCTTGAAGCTCCCAGGCACCGTCATCGCCCCGCCGGACACCCATGCCTAACAGGCCTCGCCGCTCCCCGTACAACCGGCAATCCAGCAGGACGTGAGGGGAAGTCTCCTCGGCCTCTCCGCACCGGCACATCGGGGTCGCTTCGAGAGTTCTCCGGTGGAGGTACTCATTCAGCGACCCGTGCCCCGTCAGCAAGTAACCCGTTTGGAGGCCGAAGCAACTCCCCCTCAGGAGCTTCGCAGGCACCGCGGGATCGGGAACGAAGAGGCGGGTCGTCCCGCCCTTCGGGCAATCCCGCCAACGCACCCCCCACTCGGCCCAGACCGCCTCGCGCGCCTGGGCCTTGGTCGTGGGTACCTCCCCGCCATTAACTCCGTCGGGCCCCCAGGGGACCGGCAAACCCTTCCTGAGGCAGTACACTGCCTCGAGGAGCTTCGCCTCTAAGTCCCACGGGAGCTCGCCCATGAGCACCGTCATCGCCTCTGTCGAAACAGTCCGGCAGACGAACAGTGTGGCGAGGAGGACCGAGCGCTGAGCCCTGTTGAGCTGCGCTCTTGCCGTCGCCCTCGCCCTCACGAAGCCGCCCCAAACCGGGGCACCATACAGCGCGCACGGTACGAAGAGCCCCCGGTACCAGGAGCCGATGGTCCGGCGCCGGAGGCCCCAATCTCGCCGCATCACCCGCCGCAGTTGCCCCACAAGCGAGAGGATCTTCCCATTGAGCTCTCGCAAGTGGGGCTCAAAATCGAGCCGCTCACCTACGAGAACTCCCAGGTACTTGACCTCCCTCTTGTAGGGCACGATGTCCCGGCCCAGGAGGACCCTGGGGTACCTGGTGTTCGCGAACTTCCCGCGAAGCACCATGCACACGGTCTTGTCCCGAGAGATCTCAACCGCGGCACTGGCACCCCACTCCCTCACCACCTCGAGGGACGCGGAGGCCTGAGTTTCGACACTCAGGCGCGAGTCCCCCGAAGAGATCAGGAGCGTGTCATCGGCATAGGCAACGACCTCAATGCCGGCCTCACGGAGCCGCCGCAACAGGGGGTCCAGAGCCAGATTCCATAGAATCGGCCCCGACATTGACCCCTGAGGGCAGCCCCGCTCGACACCCAGCTCAACCCGGTCGTACCGGGAAGCCATGAAGGCCCGACGATTGCTGAAGAAGCTCCGCCAGACGCCCATTTCAGGACATCCGGCGGCGCCCAGGATCCCGAGGATCGTGTCCCAGCTCAGGTGATCGAAGGCCCCCTTGAAATCCACAAACGTACCAAGTACATAGTTGTGGGGGGACTCTTCGACCACCCTCATCGCCGTGTGCCACGCATCCTCGGTGCCCCTACCGGCCCTGAAACCAAACTGCCGGTCGGAAAGGGAGTGGACCTCCCTCCCCTCCAGTCTCATCACCAAAATCTTTTCCAGCAGCTTGCCCAGGACCGAAAGGAGGCTGATCGGTCGGTACGACCCAGCCTCGTCGGGCGGCTTCCCGGGGCCCTTCAGGATGGCCACGACACGGGCGCTTTTCCACTGGGGTGGGAACACTCCAGCTTCCAAGCATCCGTTGTACATGGCCACCATCAGGCCCGGCACGAAGGTGGCCAGCGCACGGACCATCCCGACGGTTATCCCGTCGGGCCCAGGCGCGCTCCTCCCCTTCATCTTCCTAAGGGCGAGGTTCATCTCCACCAGCGTCACGGGGGCCGGGGGGTCAGGCACCGGGTGGACCGGCTCCTCCCGGGGCTCCCGCATGGGAAGCCGCGGGAAGAAACGCTCCAACAGCGCCCTGGCGCTCGCTTCCCAGGAGGTTGCGAGCACCCCCCCAACCCTCACTCCGCCGATGTCGACAGGGCCCCGCCGGCCCCTGAGGATCCTATAAGCGGATCCCCAAGGGTCAGCGTTGCCCACCTCGCCCACGAACTCCCGCCAGTTGTCCTCCTTCTTTTGGAGGACCAGGCAGTGGTAACTCCGGTACAGCCTTCTATAGGCACCCCGGAGCTCCGCCTGTTCCTCCGCTGGAGCCTCTCGTCTTCGGGCCCGCTGGAGGGCCACCCTGCTTCGCCTGGCGAGTCGCCTCGCCGAGGTGAGCTCTCGGCACCACCAGCGAGATCTCCGTCGCGGACATGTACCCGCCGCACCTAGCTGGGCATCGTTCACGCCCTGAACCAGGGTCGTGACCGCCTCTGCCAGGGCGACAGGCCCCTCGAGCGCCAACGCATCGCGATCGACGTCCACCGCAGCCTGGGCCAGGGCGGCGCCGTACGCTTCCCAGTTCACGCCAACGGTCCGCCACCTGCGCGCAGGCAGCGGAAGATCCGCACCGCCGTCTCTCCGAGCAAGGGTCACACAAATTGCATTGTGGTCCGAGTGTATCAGGTCCGGCAGGATTTCCCACCCAACCGTGTACACTCGCTCGACACCCTTACCCAGAGTGACGTCGATGTCCGACCTACCGACAGGCCCGTCGAACGTGAACTCCCGGGATGGCTCGTTCAGGACCTCCAAGTCGCGAGCGACTATGAACGCCTCGAACTCGCCACCCCGCGCTGCGTTCTGATGGCCGCGGAACCGGTTCTTGGAGTGCCACAGGCGGGACACGGCGTTCGCATCCATGCCTGCCAACACGGGGGCCTCTCGCAGGTGGGTAAACACCCACTCCAAATATTGGAAATAGCTGTCGAGAGGAACCCCATGCCGGCAGTACACGGAGCATAGGTACATTGTACCAAAAACACCGCGTACCCACACCGTCGCACCCCCGTCACCAGGCACCGCAACCACCGTCGCGTCAAGGTTGTCGTCCGCGAGAACGACGGCGGATTTACCGTCGCCGCTCTGGAAGACCCGCATCCAGGCCGGCAGCCCCGCCACGAACCCCCCCCGACGGAGGTATGGTTCCTGCAGCAGGGCAGCGGCGTAGCGGCCCTCGACGAGAGCTTGGCCGAGCTCAGCCATCACCCCCCGGGAACGCCGGCAGTTTAACTGGAGGACCCGGAGTCTCTGTGACTCCGGGTCGCCCAGCCCACCGGCAACTACCGGCTCAGGGTGCTGGCTAGCCATTTCCGGCGTTCGGGTCACCAGCCGGGGGGGCCCTGGGGCGGTCCCGCTCCCCGGCCACAGCGGCCCTTTCCAGGGCGAGCTCCTCCTGGTAGAGGGGGCACGTGCCGTCCAGCGCGCCATGGGCAGCGCCTAGGCCGTGCTCCCTGCAGTTTGTACAGCAGGGAGGCCCCCCTCTCGCCGGGCAACCGGCGGCCACGTGGCCATCACCGGCACACCAGCCGCACGTCACCGTGCGCTTGCGACAGGACGCCGCCGAGTGGCCGAAGCCGAGGCACCGGAAGCACCGGTCCGCCTCGACGTAGTCCCGCACGGCGCACGAGTGCCAGCCCAGGAGGACTCGCCCATTGCGCAGCAGCACAGTCGCGAGCTGAGGCTCGGCCTCCAACACCCACATGGAACTCCGGGGGCCAGGCCCCCTGCCGTTCATCTTCCGGCCGACCCTGACCGACTCGCGGAACTCCTGCTCCGAAAGGTCAGGGGCGTTTTGGGCCCGGATGGCGGTCAGAACCGCAGCCTCCGTCTCGCCCGCGGGTACAGCGACCACCGCGACCTTAGTCCGGGGCGCCTCCGGCGCAGCGACGGTCAGACCACCCTCGCGGATGGCCTCGCTTGACCTGAAGAACTGCAGTTCTTCCTGCGTGCGGGTCTCAACCAGGACCCCACCCTGAACTACTCTAACACCCGTCACGCAGACGTTCGCCTCCCCCGGGTTCACGAGGGCCTTCAGGCGGTCCCTGACCGCCGTGGGCCCCATCGAGCCAGCCTCCGCCGCCCTTATAAGGACGGCATTGGCTGGGGGCGCACGTGGGGGCCGCCGCGGCGGGCGCTGTCTAGGGGGGCGCGGCACCGCCGCCACGTCCGCCGGTCTCGGCTGGGCGTTTCCGGGGGCCGGCGCCCCCACGGCCTCGGCAAACGTGCGTGGGCGCCCGGGGTTCGCGGGAGCTGCGGGACGCGGGCCTGGCCCAGCATTCCCTGCACCCGCACCCACCTGGCGCACGAGCAGCTCGGTTGCCGAGTGCAACCCCGCGCACTCGCCCGACAAGCTCTCGAGTCGGCCAGTCACGGCGACCAGGAGGGACATTATTCCCTCCACCCTGTCGCCGATGAACGAGGCCGAGGTCTTCACGACCTTGTTCGCCGGGTCCATAACGTGGGCCCTGACCTCACCGACCAGCTGCTCGGCACGCGCCATCAGCTCCACGGGGCTGACCGTCCTCGGAGGCCCCTCGCCGCCAAACGCAGTGGGCGGCACCTGCACGCCCGCTCTCGGCGCAGCCGGTGCCGTTGCGACACCTGGCCGCTGCAAGGGGCGGGCCGCAGGCCCAGCCGCAGAGGCTCCCACCTGGGCCTTTTTCTTCTTCCCCTTCTTGCCCCGCGCCTCGCCCAACTCCGGCGGCCTCGCCCCCGGCACCACCCCGGAACCCGAGGCGACGCTCTTGGACCCGGCGGCGATCGCAACCGATCTCGCCAACCGAGAGCCCCCGTCGTCGCTCAGTTCCATGTCAGCGGACCAGTCGGACACGGCCCCGTCTGACACCACACCGCAGCGGCCGTCATAGACCGCCTTCTTCATAGCCCGCCTCTTCGAAGCCACCTTCTTCCACGAGGCCGGACCCGGCCGCCCGCCCGTGGCGGTCTCTGCCGCCGACGAGGAACCAGCCGAGTCGGACAGTGGCGGCGCCTTCCTCTTCGCCCCCGGTGAAGCCGGCGGACCCATAGGGGTACCCTGACCGGCCACCGCATCACTCCCTGCCGTCGGAGTGGCCGCGCCGACGCCGGCGACAGCCCCTCCGTTCCCTCTCACACCTCCCTCTCTATCTCCCGATGTTTGGGTCGTGGGCAACCCAGTGTCCGTGCGCACCTTTCCATCTTTATTGATACCGGACATTATCATTAAAGGTTGGGGCTTTTTCGGAGGATCCCCAGCTCGAACACCCAACTCACACCGCCTTAACGCATCCTCACCCACTAACCGTCCCGGGATGCTGACCCCAGCCGGTCCCTAACCGACCATGTCCCATAGGGACAGGGTCAGCCGGGCCCAACCAAGACCGTCATCCCGGGCTCATGGCCAAGGGCTCGAACACCCCAAAGGGAACCACCGACCGCGGTCCCCCCCCCGGCGACCACGGCTTGCTGCGGCGTGGCCTCGACGGAGACAACACCCGGCCCCCCTGCAGGCCCACACCCTGGAGCCACCAGGTCCTGCAGGGGCGACACGAGCTTTTTACACGCGTTGCTACGGGGCAGCCCACCCGGGTAGCGACTCCCGAGTCGGGCCCCGGTACGACCGCGCGGCCCCTCGGCGTGCGAGACCCCCCATCCGAGGGGGCCTCCCAGGTTTCCCGTTGTACCCTCGCCGCATTCGCCAGAGACACCAAAGGGGGGACGGCCGGAGGACCCCGAAAGGGCACCCGAACCCAAGGGTTTGTGTTGCTCTTAGTTGGAACCTCCCCGCCGGCCCGCACGGCTAAGCCGCTCGGCCCGGACGGATCATTGGAACACGAAGCCCCACCACCATCGACAAGGTGGCAACACATCGGGGGGCGGAGATAGGGACAGTGGGAATTTCGTTAAACCAAATGTTACGCACACGTGGACGATCCGGTGGGATTGGACTCAAGATTCGAGCGAGCATCCAAGCCCGCCGTTTACCCGTTCGACCGCAACACGCGTCAAGAGCGACGAGTAAACTCACAAGATACGCAACTTTCGAGATATTCGGACGATCCCAAATTCGCGTTTCTCCCGATAGCCTACGTAGACGAAGCATCGCGGTTTTGTGCCCAGAGACTCTGTAATTGTGCTGACTTTTTTTCGTCGGTCGTGCGACGCCCGCACGGGGCGTCCACCGACCGAGGATTTCTCGTTTCCCCGTTAGACCCTACGAGACGAGTTTCGCTACGTCTCCCGACGACGTTCGTTCCCTCGATGGCGTGCGTCGAGGAAAATGCGCAGCTACGTGCCCAGGTACCTTGAAATTGGGCGAAATATTTCGTCGGTCGTGCGACGCCCGCACCGGGCGTCCACCGACCGAGAGATTTTACGTAGCTCGCTCATGCTTGCGTTGACGATATCTAAAGGAAATTATGGTTCTTCGTCGTCGGAGATAGGGACAGTGGGAATTTCGTTAATCCAAATGTTACGCACGCGTGGACGATCCGGTGGGATTGGACTCAAGATTCGAGCGAGCATCCAAGCCCGCCGTTTACCCGTTCGACCGCAACACGCGTCAAGAGCGACGAGTAAACTCACAAGATACGCAACTTTCGAGATATTCGGACGATCCCAAATTCGCCTTTCTCCCGATAGCCTACGTAGACGAAGCGTCGCGGTTTTGTGCCCAGAGACTCTGTAATTGTGCTGACTTTTTTTCGTCGGTCGTGCGACGCCCGCACCGGGCGTCCACCGACCGAGGATTTCTCGTTTCCCCGTTAGACCCTACGTGACGAGTTTCGCTACGTCTCCCGACGACGTTCGTTC
>NW_025108607.1:22500-25000 GCF_019457755.1 Venturia canescens | reverse complement strand
CCTGGTCCTCTGGAGGGTCTTCTCGCCTCCGCGACCGCTGCAGGGCCACCCTGCCCCGCCTCGCGAGCCTCCTCGCCGAGGTCAGCTCCCGACACCACCAGCGGGATCTCTTTCGCGGCCCCGTGCCCGCCGCCTCCAGCCGAGAGTCGTTCACGCCTTGAATCAAGGCCGTGACCGCCTCAGCGAAGGCGACAGGCCCGCCCGCCGCGAGTGCCTCCGCGTCAACGCCCGCCGCAGCCTGTCCCAAGGCGGCGCCATAAGCGCCCCAGTTCACGCCGGCGGTCCGCCACCTGTAAACAGGCAGCGGAAGATCGGCGTCTCCGTCTCTCCGAAGAAGGGTCACACAAATAGCGTTGTGGTCCGAGTGCACCAGATCCGGCAGGATTTCCCACCTCGTCCGGTACACGCGGTCAACACCCTTCGCCAGAGTGACGTCGACATCCGACCTACCCGCAGGCCCGTCGAACGTGAACTCACGGGACGGTTCGTTCAGGACCTCCAAGTCGCAAGCGACTATGAAGTTCTCGAACTCCCCACCCCGCGCCTCGTTCTCGGCTCCTCTCATGCGGTTCTTGGAGTGCCACAGGCGGGACACGGCGTTCGCATCCATGCCTGCCATCACGGGAGCCTCTCGCAGCTGGGTAAAAACCCATTCCAGATACTGGAAGTAGCTGTCGAGCGGCGCCCCGTGGCGGCAGTACACGGAGCATAGGTACATAGTACCAAAAACACCGCGAACCCACACCGTAGCACCCCCTTCACCGCCAGGCACGGTCACCACCGTGGCGTCGAGCGTCGCGTCCGAGAGGACCACGGCCGACTTACCGTCGCCGCTCTGAAAAACCCGCATCCAGGCCGGGAGCCCCGCGACGACACCCCCCCGCCGCAGATAAGGTTCTTGCAGCAGGGCGGCGGCGTAGCGGCCCTCAACGAGGACCTGGCCGAGCTCAGCCATCACCCCCCGGGAACGCCGGCAGTTTAACTGGAGGACCCGGAGTCTCTGTGACTCCGGGTCGCCCAGCCCACCGGCAACTACCGGCTCAGGGTGCTGGCTAGCCATTTCCGGCGTTCGGCTCACCAGCCGGGGGGGCCCTGGGGCGGTCCCGCTCCCCGGCCACAGCGGCCCTTTCCAGGGCGAGCTCCTCCTGGTAGAGGGGGCACGTGCCGTCCAGCGCGCCATGGGCAGCGCCTAGGCCGTGCTCCCTGCAGTTTGCACAGCAGGGAGGCCCCCCTCTCGCCGGGCAGCCGGCGGCCACGTGGCCATCACCGGCACACCAGCCGCACGTCACCGTGCGCTTGCGGCAGGACGCCGCCGAGTGGCCGAAGCCGAGGCACCGGAAGCACCGGTCCGCCTCGACGTAGTCCCGAACGGCGCACGAGTGCCAGCCCAGGAGGACTCGCCCATTGCGCAGCAGCACAGTCGCGAGCTGAGGCTCGGCCTCCAACACCCACATGGAACTCCGGGGGCCAGGCCCCCTGCCGTTCATCTTCCGGCCGACCCTGACCTTCTCGCGGAACTCCTGCTCCGAAAGGTCAGGGGCGTTTTGGGCCCGGATGGCGGTCAGAACCGCAGCCTCCGTCTCGCCCGCCGGTACAGCGACCACCGCGACCTTAGTCCGGGGTGCCTCCGGCGCAGCAACGGTCAGGCCACCCTCGCGGATGGCCTCGCTCGACCTGAAGAACTGCAGTTCCTCCTGCGTGCGGGTCTCAACCAGGACCCCACCCTGAACGACTCTGACACCCGTCACGCAGACGTTCGCCTCCCCCGGGTTCACGAGGGCCTTCAGGCGGTCCCTGACCGCCGTGGGCCCCATAGAGCCAGCCTCCGCCGCCCTTATAAGGACGGCGTTGGCCGGGGGCGCACGTGGTGGCCGCCTCGGCGGGCGCGGTCGAGGGGGGCGTGGCGCCGCCGCCACCTCCGCCGGTCTCGGCTGAGCATTTCCGGGGGCCGGTGCCCCCACGGCCTGCGCAAACGTGAGCGGGCGCCCGGGGTTCACGGGAGCTATGGGGCGCGGGCCCGGCCCGGCATTTCCTGCCCCCGCGGCCACCTGGCGCACCAGCAGCTCGGTCGCCGAGTGCAGCCCTGCGCACTCGCCCGACAGGTTCTCGACCCGGCCAGTCACGGCGACGAGGAGGGACATAATCCCCTCCACCCTGTCGCCGATGAAAGAGGCCGAGGTCTTCACCACCTTGTTCGCCGGGTCCGTCACGTGGGCCCTGATCTCACCGACCAGCTGCTCGGCACGCGCCATCAGCTCCACGGGGCTGACCGTCCTCGGTGGCCCCTCGCCGCCAAACGCCGTCGGTGGCACCTGCACACCCGCTCTCGGCATGGCCGGTGCTGCAGCGGCACCCGGCCGCTGCGCGGGGCGCGCGGGACGCCCAGTCGCAGCGGCTCCCTCCGTCGCCCTCTTCTTCGGAGCCGCCTTCCATTTCGGCTTCCTGGACTCGGGTGGCTTCGCCCCCGACGTTACCCCGGAGCCCGTGGCGACGCTCTTCG
>NW_025108607.1:0-10000 GCF_019457755.1 Venturia canescens | reverse complement strand
CGCAAAGGTCGTAGACGACCCCGCGAGCTTTAAGGGTGAGTGCCATGTGGTCTACACCACCCACCCGTGGAGATAGGGACAGTGGGAATTTCGTTAATCCAAATGTTACGCACACGTGGACGATCCGGTGGGATTGGACTCAAGATTCGAGCGAGCATCCAAGCCCGCCGTTTACCCGTTCGACCGCAACACGCGTCAAGAGCGACGAGTAAACTCACAAGATACGCAACTTTCGAGATATTCGGACGATCCCAAATTCGCCTTTCTCCCGATAGCCTACGTAGACGAAGCGTCGCGGTTTTGTGCCCAGAGACTCTGTAATTGTGCTGACTTTTTTTCGTCGGTCGTGCGACGCCCGCACCGGGCGTCCACCGACCGAGGATTTCTCGTTTCCCCGTTAGACCCTACGTGACGAGTTTCGCTACGTCTCCCGACGACGTTCGTTCCCTCGATGGCGTGCGTCGAGGAAAATGCGCAGCTACGTGCCCAGGTACCTTGAAATTGGGCGAAATTTTTCGTCGGTCGTGCGACGCCCGCACCGGGCGTCCACCGACCGAGAGATTTTACGTAGCTCGCTCATGCTTGCGTTGACGATATCTAAAGGAAATTATGGTTCTTCGTCGTCGGAGATAGGGACATACGTCTACCTGTTGTATTTAACGTGCCGTCTCCGCCTGTCGGCTTACGACACGGCACCCAAGTGCGAGGGGTCCGGATACGCCGTATCAGCGCGCCACACGTGGCTCCCAATTTTCCTTTCGGGGGCTAGCCCGAGCAGACACCTTGGTAAGGCGGGGAGTACTTTCTAGGACCTCCCTACGGCCTAAGGAGGGACCGCTCCCGAGCTGATTTTTAGCGCAACTCACACGCTCGCTACCAACTGCCCCCACGAGGCCAAACCCATCTGACCGGGCAACGACGACCGAAGTCGCCGAAGGGGCTTCCCGGTCCCCATGGTCCCAATCTTGCATGTCATTGGTCAGACACTCGCAGGTCATAGCATGACCTACTTCCACTTTAGGCTCCTAGCCAGCCAGGCGGTGGCAACGCCAGCTCGGGTGCGCGGGAGCGCCAAGCCCGAAAGGACCGGGTCACGAAGACGCCTGGATCCTCCCCTGCGAAACCCGCTTATCAACACATCGTTCACCGACAGATCCTGCAGCTCAGAGTAGGGACGGGCAGACACACCTATCGAGCTGAACAGGACCTCCGCACACCTTCACCTCACTTTCGTGAGGATAGACAAGTCTACTCGTGTTGGTGGAGCTCCCTCCACGACCATGATGCTATGCATCGGACGAGTCACGGTCGAGGGCGCTCAGCGCTAACCCCCTCCCACATATCGACGAATGAACGCGAGCCCGCTACTTTGCTTTGCAGCTGACCCGACACTGTTCGCAAAGGTCGTAGACGACCCCGCGAGCTTTAAGGGTGAGTGCCATGTGGTCTACACCACCCACCCGTGGAGATAGGGACAGTGGGAATTTCGTTAAACCAAATGTTACGCACACGTGGACGATCCGGTGGGATTGGACTCAAGATTCGAGCGAGCATCCAAGCCCGCCGTTTACCCGTTCGACCGCAACACGCGTCAAGAGCGACGAGTAAACTCACAAGATACGCAACTTTCGAAGATATTCGGACGATCCCAAATTCGCCTTTCTCCCGATAGCCTACGTAGACGAAGCGTCGCGGTTTTGTGCCCAGAGACTCTGTAATTGTGCTGACTTTTTTTCGTCGGTCGTGCGACGCCCGCACCGGGCGTCCACCGACCGAGGATTTCTCGTTTCCCCGTTAGACCCTACGTGACGAGTTTCGCTACGTCTCCCGACGACGTTCGTTCCCTCGATGGCGTGCGTCGAGGAAAATGCGCAGCTACGTGCCCAGGTACCTTGAAATTGGGCGAAATTTTTCGTCGGTCGTGCGACGCCCGCACCGGGCGTCCACCGACCGAGAGATTTTACGTAGCTCGCTCATGCTTGCGTTGACGATATCTAAAGGAAATTATGGTTCTTCGTCGTCGGAGATAGGGACAGTGGGAATTTCGTTAAACCAAATGTTACGCACACGTGGACGATCCGGTGGGATTGGACTCAAGATTCGAGCGAGCATCCAAGCCCGCCGTTTACCCGTTCGACCGCAACACGCGTCAAGAGCGACGAGTAAACTCACAAGATACGCAACTTTCGAGATATTCGGACGATCCCAAATTCGCGTTTCTCCCGATAGCCTACGTAGACGAAGCATCGCGGTTTTGTGCCCAGAGACTCTGTAATTGTGCTGACTTTTTTTCGTCGGTCGTGCGACGCCCGCACGGGGCGTCCACCGACCGAGGATTTCTCGTTTCCCCCGTTAGACCCTACGAGACGAGTTTCGCTACGTCTCCCGACGACGTTCGTTCCCTCGATGGCGTGCGTCGAGGAAAATGCGCAGCTACGTGCCCAGGTACCTTGAAATTGGGCGAAATATTTCGTCGGTCGTGCGACGCCCGCACCGGGCGTCCACCGACCGAGAGATTTTTACGTAGCTCGCTCATGCTTGCGTTGACGATATCTAAAGGAAATTATGGTTCTTCGTCGTCGGAGATAGGGACAGTGGGAATTTCGTTAATCCAAATGTTACGCACGCGTGGACGATCCGGTGGGATTGGACTCAAGATTCGAGCGAGCATCCAAGCCCGCCGTTTACCCGTTCGACCGCAACACGCGTCAAGAGCGACGAGTAAACTCACAAGATACGCAACTTTCGAGATATTCGGACGATCCCAAATTCGCCTTTCTCCCGATAGCCTACGTAGACGAAGCGTCGCGGTTTTGTGCCCAGAGACTCTGTAATTGTGCTGACTTTTTTTCGTCGGTCGTGCGACGCCCGCACCGGGCGTCCACCGACCGAGGATTTCTCGTTTCCCCGTTAGACCCTACGTGACGAGTTTCGCTACGTCTCCCGACGACGTTCGTTCCCTCGATGGCGTGCGTCGAGGAAAATGCGCAGCTACGTGCCCAGGTACCTTGAAATTGGGCGAAATTTTTCGTCGGTCGTGCGACGCCCGCACCGGGCGTCCACCGACCGAGAGATTTTACGTAGCTCGCTCATGCTTGCGTTGACGATATCTAAAGGAAATTATGGTTCTTCGTCGTCGGAGATAGGGACAGTGGGAATTTCGTTAAACCAAATGTTACGCACACGTGGACGATCCGGTGGGATTGGACTCAAGATTCGAGCGAGCATCCAAGCCCGCCGTTTACCCGTTCGACCGCAACACGCGTCAAGAGCGACGAGTAAACTCACAAGATACGCAACTTTCGAGATATTCGGACGATCCCAAATTCGCCTTTCTCCCGATAGCCTACGTAGACGAAGCATCGCGGTTTTGTGCCCAGAGACTCTGTAATTGTGCTGACTTTTTTTCGTCGGTCGTGCGACGCCCGCACCGGGCGTCCACCGACCGAGGATTTCTCGTTTCCCCGTTAGACCCTACGTGACGAGTTTCGCTACGTCTCCCGACGACGTTCGTTCCCTCGATGGCGTGCGTCGAGGAAAATGCGCAGCTACGTGCCCAGGTACCTTGAAATTGGGCGAAATTTTTCGTCGGTCGTGCGACGCCCGCACCGGGCGTCCACCGACCGAGAGATTTTACGTAGCTCGCTCATGCTTGCGTTGACGATATCTAAAGGAAATTATGGTTCTTCGTCGTCGGAGATAGGGACAGTGGGAATTTCGTTAAACCAAATGTTACGCACACGTGGACGATCCGGTGGGATTGGACTCAAGATTCGAGCGAGCATCCAAGCCCGCCGTTTACCCGTTCGACCGCAACACGCGTCAAGAGCGACGAGTAAACTCACAAGATACGCAACTTTCGAGATATTCGGACGATCCCAAATTCGCCTTTCTCCCGATAGCCTACGTAGACGAAGCATCGCGGTTTTGTGCCCAGAGACTCTGTAATTGTGCTGACTTTTTTTTCGTCGGTCGTGCGACGCCCGCACGGGGCGTCCACCGACCGAGGATTTCTCGTTTCCCCGTTAGACCCTACGTGACGAGTTTCGCTACGTCTCCCGACGACGTTCGTTCCCTCGATGGCGTGCGTCGAGGAAAATGCGCAGCTACGTGCCCAGGTACCTTGAAATTGGGCGAAATTTTTCGTCGGTCGTGCGACGCCCGCACCGGGCGTCCACCGACCGAGAGATTTTACGTAGCTCGCTCATGCTTGCGTTGACGATATCTAAAGGAAATTATGGTTCTTCGTCGTCGGAGATAGGGACAGTGGGAATTTCGTTAAACCAAATGTTACGCACACGTGGACGATCCGGTGGGATTGGACTCAAGATTCGAGCGAGCATCCAAGCCCGCCGTTTACCCGTTCGACCGCAACACGCGTCAAGAGCGACGAGTAAACTCACAAGATACGCAACTTTCGAGATATTCGGACGATCCCAAATTCGCCTTTCTCCCGATAGCCTACGTAGACGAAGCATCGCGGTTTTGTGCCCAGAGACTCTGTAATTGTGCTGACTTTTTTTCGTCGGTCGTGCGACGCCCGCACGGGGCGTCCACCGACCGAGGATTTCTCGTTTCCCCGTTAGACCCTACGTGACGAGTTTCGCTACGTCTCCCGACGACGTTCGTTCCCTCGATGGCGTGCGTCGAGGAAAATGCGCAGCTACGTGCCCAGGTACCTTGAAATTGGGCGAAATATTTCGTCGGTCGTGCGACGCCCGCACCGGGCGTCCACCGACCGAGAGATTTTACGTAGCTCGCTCATGCTTGCGTTGACGATATCTAAAGGAAATTATGGTTCTTCGTCGTCGGAGATAGGGACAGTGGGAATTTCGTTAAACCAAATGTTACGCACACGTGGACGATCCGGTGGGATTGGACTCAAGATTCGAGCGAGCATCCAAGCCCGCCGTTTACCCGTTCGACCGCAACACGCGTCAAGAGCGACGAGTAAACTCACAAGATACGCAACTTTCGAGATATTCGGACGATCCCAAATTCGCCTTTCTCCCGATAGCCTACGTAGACGAAGCATCGCGGTTTTGTGCCCAGAGACTCTGTAATTGTGCTGACTTTTTTTCGTCGGTCGTGCGACGCCCGCACGGGGCGTCCACCGACCGAGGATTTCTCGTTTCCCCGTTAGACCCTACGTGACGAGTTTCGCTACGTCTCCCGACGACGTTCGTTCCCTCGATGGCGTGCGTCGAGGAAAATGCGCAGCTACGTGCCCAGGTACCTTGAAATTGGGCGAAATATTTCGTCGGTCGTGCGACGCCCGCACCGGGCGTCCACCGACCGAGAGATTTTACGTAGCTCGCTCATGCTTGCGTTGACGATATCTAAAGGAAATTATGGTTCTTCGTCGTCGGAGATAGGGACAGTGGGAATTTCGTTAAACCAAATGTTACGCACACGTGGACGATCCGGTGGGATTGGACTCAAGATTCGAGCGAGCATCCAAGCCCGCCGTTTACCCGTTCGACCGCAACACGCGTCAAGAGCGACGAGTAAACTCACAAGATACGCAACTTTCGAGATATTCGGACGATCCCAAATTCGCGTTTCTCCGATAGCCTACGTAGACGAAGCATCGCGGTTTTGTGCCCAGAGACTCTGTAATTGTGCTGACTTTTTTTCGTCGGTCGTGCGACGCCCGCACGGGGCGTCCACCGACCGAGGATTTCTCGTTTCCCCGTTAGACCCTACGAGACGAGTTTCGCTACGTCTCCCGACGACGTTCGTTCCCTCGATGGCGTGCGTCGAGGAAAATGCGCAGCTACGTGCCCAGGTACCTTGAAATTGGGCGAAATATTTCGTCGGTCGTGCGACGCCCGCACCGGGCGTCCACCGACCGAGAGATTTTACGTAGCTCGCTCATGCTTGCGTTGACGATATCTAAAGGAAATTATGGTTCTTCGTCGTCGGAGATAGGGACAGTAATTCACCTATTTGTATTTAACGTGCCGTCTCCGCCTCTCGGCATACGACACGGCACCCAAGTGCGTGGGGTTGGGATCACGCCCAACCAGCGCACCGCCCCGGATCCTTGCACGCGCGTTATGCACCGTGCCAGAACCGAGGCGGCTGCCAATTCCTGACCGGTGGCTTAGCCCGGACAGGCCCCTTGGCAAAGGGGGGAGTACTTTCCAACCTCCCTGCGGCCTATGCAGGACCGCACCCGAGTTGAGATGTTGCGCAACTCACACGCGTTAACCACTGCCCCCGCGAGTCCAACCTCACTGGCCGGGCGGCGGCCGCGTTAGCGGTCACCGGGCTTCCCGGCCCCCGCGGTACCAATCTTGCGTCATTGGTCGGACGTTCGCAGGCCTACACGGCCTGCTCCGCATAAGGCTCTAAGCCAGCCAGGCAGCGGTCGGCCAGCTCGGGTACGCGGGTGCGCCAGACCCGAAAGGGCCAGAGGCCAGCAGCCTACTGAACCCTCCCCTGCGTGAACCTCCTTTCCTGCCTAATCCTCGGCGGCCCGGGCCCTTTCGTCAAAGGCCCAGCCCGCGAAGCTCCTCAGCGCCTGGAATCTCTCGGTCGATTGGAAAACTCCTTGAAGCTCCCAGGCACCGTCATCGCCCCGCCGGACACCCATGCCTAACAGGCCTCGCCGCTCCCCGTACAACCGGCAATCCAGCAGGACGTGAGGGGAAGTCTCCTCGGCCTCTCCGCACCGGCACATCGGGGTCGCTTCGAGAGTTCTCCGGTGGAGGTACTCATTCAGCGACCCGTGCCCCGTCAGCAAGTAACCCGTTTGGAGGCCGAAGCAACTCCCCCTCAGGAGCTTCGCAGGCACCGCGGGATCGGGAACGAAGAGGCGGGTCGTCCCGCCCTTCGGGCAATCCCGCCAACGCACCCCCCACTCGGCCCAGACCGCCTCGCGCGCCTGGGCCTTGGTCGTGGGTACCTCCCCGCCATTAACTCCGTCGGGCCCCCAGGGGACCGGCAAACCCTTCCTGAGGCAGTACACTGCCTCGAGGAGCTTCGCCTCTAAGTCCCACGGAGCTCGCCCATGAGCACCGTCATCGCCTCTGTCGAAACAGTCCGGCAGACGAACAGTGTGGCGAGGAGGACCGAGCGCTGAGCCCTGTTGAGCTGCGCTCTTGCCGTCGCCCTCGCCCTCACGAAGCCGCCCCAAACCGGGGCACCATACAGCGCGCACGGTACGAAGAGCCCCCGGTACCAGGAGCCGATGGTCCGGCGCCGGAGGCCCCAATCTCGCCGCATCACCCGCCGCAGTTGCCCCACAAGCGAGAGGATCTTCCCATTGAGCTCTCGCAAGTGGGGCTCAAAATCGAGCCGCTCACCTACGAGAACTCCCAGGTACTTGACCTCCCTCTTGTAGGGCACGATGTCCCGGCCCAGGAGGACCCTGGGGTACCTGGTGTTCGCGAACTTCCCGCGAAGCACCATGCACACGGTCTTGTCCCGAGAGATCTCAACCGCGGCACTGGCACCCCACTCCCTCACCACCTCGAGGGACGCGGAGGCCTGAGTTTCGACACTCAGGCGCGAGTCCCCCGAAGAGATCAGGAGCGTGTCATCGGCATAGGCAACGACCTCAATGCCGGCCTCACGGAGCCGCCGCAACAGGGGGGTCCAGAGCCAGATTCCATAGAATCGGCCCCGACATTGACCCCTGAGGGCAGCCCCGCTCGACACCCAGCTCAACCCGGTCGTACCGGGAAGCCATGAAGGCCCGACGATTGCTGAAGAAGCTCCGCCAGACGCCCATTTCAGGACATCCGGCGGCGCCCAGGATCCCGAGGATCGTGTCCCAGCTCAGGTGATCGAAGGCCCCCTTGAAATCCACAAACGTACCAAGTACATAGTTGTGGGGGGACTCTTCGACCACCCTCATCGCCGTGTGCCACGCATCCTCGGTGCCCCTACCGGCCCTGAAACCAAACTGCCGGTCGGAAAGGGAGTGGACCTCCCTCCCCTCCAGTCTCATCACCAAAATCTTTTCCAGCAGCTTGCCCAGGACCGAAAGGAGGCTGATCGGTCGGTACGACCCAGCCTCGTCGGGCGGCTTCCCGGGGCCCTTCAGGATGGCCACGACACGGGCGCTTTTCCACTGGGGTGGGAACACTCCAGCTTCCAAGCATCCGTTGTACATGGCCACCATCAGGCCCGGCACGAAGGTGGCCAGCGCACGGACCATCCCGACGGTTATCCCGTCGGGCCCAGGCGCGCTCCTCCCCTTCATCTTCCTAAGGGGCGAGGTTCATCTCCACCAGCGTCACGGGGGCCGGGGGGTCAGGCACCGGGTGGACCGGCTCCTCCCGGGGCTCCCGCATGGGAAGCCGCGGGAAGAAACGCTCCAACAGCGCCCTGGCGCTCGCTTCCCAGGAGGTTGCGAGCACCCCCCCAACCCTCACTCCGCCGATGTCGACAGGGCCCCGCCGGCCCCTGAGGATCCTATAAGCGGATCCCCAAGGGTCAGCGTTGCCCACCTCGCCCACGAACTCCCGCCAGTTGTCCTCCTTCTTTTGGAGGACCAGGCAGTGGTAACTCCGGTACAGCCTTCTATAGGCACCCCGGAGCTCCGCCTGTTCCTCCGCTGGAGCCTCTCGTCTTCGGGCCCGCTGGAGGGCCACCCTGCTTCGCCTGGCGAGTCGCCTCGCCGAGGTGAGCTCTCGGCACCACCAGCGAGATCTCCGTCGCGGACATGTACCCGCCGCACCTAGCTGGGCATCGTTCACGCCCTGAACCAGGGTCGTGACCGCCTCTGCCAGGGCGACAGGCCCCTCGAGCGCCAACGCATCGCGATCGACGTCCACCGCAGCCTGGGCCAGGGCGGCGCCGTACGCTTCCCAGTTCACGCCAACGGTCCGCCACCTGCGCGCAGGCAGCGGAAGATCCGCACCGCCGTCTCTCCGAGCAAGGGTCACACAAATTGCATTGTGGTCCGAGTGTATCAGGTCCGGCAGGATTTCCCACCCAACCGTGTACACTCGCTCAACACCCTTACCCAGAGTGACGTCGATGTCCGACCTACCGACAGGCCCGTCGAACGTGAACTCCCGGGATGGCTCGTTCAGGACCTCCAAGTCGCGAGCGACTATGAACGCCTCGAACTCGCCACCCCGCGCTGCGTTCTGATGGCCGCGGAACCGGTTCTTGGAGTGCCACAGGCGGGACACGGCGTTCGCATCCATGCCTGCCAACACGGGGGCCTCTCGCAGGTGGGTAAACACCCACTCCAAATATTGGAAATAGCTGTCGAGAGGAACCCCATGCCGGCAGTACACGGAGCATAGGTACATTGTACCAAAAACACCGCGTACCCACACCGTCGCACCCCCGTCACCAGGCACCGCAACCACCGTCGCGTCAAGGTTGTCGTCCGCGAGAACGACGGCGGATTTACCGTCGCCGCTCTGGAAGACCCGCATCCAGGCCGGCAGCCCCGCCACGAACCCCCCCCGACGGAGGTATGGTTCCTGCAGCAGGGCAGCGGCGTAGCGGCCCTCGACGAGAGCTTGGCCGAGCTCAGCCATCACCCCCCGGGAACGCCGGCAGTTTAACTGGAGGACCCGGAGTCTCTGTGACTCCGGGTCGCCCAGCCCACCGGCAACTACCGGCTCAGGGTGCTGGCTAGCCATTTCCGGCGTTCGGGTCACCAGCCGGGGGGGCCCTGGGGCGGTCCCGCTCCCCGGCCACAGCGGCCCTTTCCAGGGCGAGCTCCTCCTGGTAGAGGGGGCACGTGCCGTCCAGCGCGCCATGGGCAGCGCCTAGGCCGTGCTCCCTGCAGTTTGTACAGCAGGGAGGCCCCCCTCTCGCCGGGCAACCGGCGGCCACGTGGCCATCACCGGCACACCAGCCGCACGTCACCGTGCGCTTGCGACAGGACGCCGCCGAGTGGCCGAAGCCGAGGGCACCGGAAGCACCGGTCCGCCTCGACGTAGTCCCGCACGGCGCACGAGTGCCAGCCCAGGAGGACTCGCCCATTGCGCAGCAGCACAGTCGCGAGCTGAGGCTCGGCCTCCAACAA
>NW_025108606.1:12500-42899 GCF_019457755.1 Venturia canescens | reverse complement strand
TGACGATCCCAAATTCGCCTTTCTCCCGATAGCCTACGTAGACGAAGCGTCGCGGTTTTGTGCCCAGAGACTCTGTAATTGTGCTGACTTTTTTTCGTCGGTCGTGCGACGCCCGCACCGGGCGTCCACCGACCGAGGATTTCTCGTTTCCCCGTTAGACCCTACGTGACGAGTTTCGCTACGTCTCCCGACGACGTTCGTTCCCTCGATGGCGTGCGTCGAGGAAAATGCGCAGCTACGTGCCCAGGTACCTTGAAATTGGGCGAAATTTTCGTCGGTCGTGCGACGCCCGCACCGGGCGTCCACCGACCGAGAGATTTTACGTAGCTCGCTCATGCTTGCGTTGACGATATCTAAAGGGAAATTATGGTTCTTCGTCGTCGGAGATAGGGACAGTGGGAATTTCGTTAAACCAAATGTTACGCACACGTGGACGATCCGGTGGGATTGGACTCAAGATTCGAGCGAGCATCCAAGCCCGCCGTTTACCCGTTCGACCGCAACACGCGTCAAGAGCGACGAGTAAACTCACAAGATACGCAACTTTCGAGATATTCGGACGATCCCAAATTCGCCTTTCTCCCGATAGCCTACGTAGACGAAGCATCGCGGTTTTGTGCCCAGAGACTCTGTAATTGTGCTGACTTTTTTTCGTCGGTCGTGCGACGCCCGCACCGGGCGTCCACCGACCGAGGATTTCTCGTTTCCCCGTTAGACCCTACGAGACGAGTTTCGCTACGTCTCCCGACGACGTTCGTTCCCTCGATGGCGTGCGTCGAGGAAAATGCGCAGCTACGTGCCCAGGTACCTTGAAATTGGGCGAAATATTTCGTCGGTCGTGCGACGCCCGCACCGGGCGTCCACCGACCGAGAGATTTTACGTAGCTCGCTCATGCTTGCGTTGACGATATCTAAAGGAAATTATGGTTCTTCGTCGTCGGAGATAGGGACAGTGGGAATTTCGTTAATCCAAATGTTACGCACGCGTGGACGATCCGGTGGGATTGGACTCAAGATTCGAGCGAGCATCCAAGCCCGCCGTTTACCCGTTCGACCGCAACACGCGTCAAGAGCGACGAGTAAACTCACAAGATACGCAACTTTCGAGATATTCGGACGATCCCAAATTCGCCTTTCTCCCGATAGCCTACGTAGACGAAGCGTCGCGGTTTTGTGCCCAGAGACTCTGTAATTGTGCTGACTTTTTTTCGTCGGTCGTGCGACGCCCGCACCGGGCGTCCACCGACCGAGGATTTCTCGTTTCCCCGTTAGACCCTACGTGACGAGTTTCGCTACGTCTCCCGACGACGTTCGTTCCCTCGATGGCGTGCGTCGAGGAAAATGCGCAGCTACGTGCCCAGGTACCTTGAAATTGGGCGAAATTTTTCGTCGGTCGTGCGACGCCCGCACCGGGCGTCCACCGACCGAGAGATTTTACGTAGCTCGCTCATGCTTGCGTTGACGATATCTAAAGGAAATTATGGTTCTTCGTCGTCGGAGATAGGGACAGTGGGAATTTCGTTAAACCAAATGTTACGCACACGTGGACGATCCGGTGGGATTGGACTCAAGATTCGAGCGAGCATCCAAGCCCGCCGTTTACCCGTTCGACCCGCAACACGCGTCAAGAGCGACGAGTAAACTCACAAGATACGCAACTTTCGAGATATTCGGACGATCCCAAATTCGCCTTTCTCCCGATAGCCTACGTAGACGAAGCATCGCGGTTTTGTGCCCAGAGACTCTGTAATTGTGCTGACTTTTTTTCGTCGGTCGTGCGACGCCCGCACGGGGCGTCCACCGACCGAGGATTTCTCGTTTCCCCGTTAGACCCTACGTGACGAGTTTCGCTACGTCTCCCGACGACGTTCGTTCCCTCGATTGGCGTGCGTCGAGGAAAAATGCGCAGCTACGTGCCCAGGTACCTTGAAATTGGGCGAAATTTTTCGTCGGTCGTGCGACGCCCGCACCGGGCGTCCACCGACCGAGAGATTTTACGTAGCTCGCTCATGCTTGCGTTGACGATATCTAAAGGAAATTATGGTTCTTCGTCGTCGGAGATAGGGGACAGTGGGAATTTCGTTAAACCAAATGTTACGCACACGTGGACGATCCGTGGGATTGACTCAAGATTCGAGCGAGCATCCAAGCCCGCCGTTTACCCGTTCGACCGCAACACGCGTCAAGAGCGACGAGTAAACTCACAAGTATACGCAACTTTCGAGATATTCGGACGATCCCAAATTCGCGTTTCTCCCGATAGCCTACGTAGACGAAGCATCGCGGTTTTGTGCCCAGAGACTCTGTAATTGTGCTGACTTTTTTTCGTCGGTCGTGCGACGCCCGCACGGGGCGTCCACCGACCGAGGATTTCTCGTTTCCCCGTTAGACCCTACGAGACGAGTTTCGCTACGTCTCCCCGACGACGTTCGTTCCCTCGATGGCGTGCGTCGAGGAAAATGCGCAGCTACGTGCCCAGGTTACCTTGAAATTGGGCGAAATATTTCGTCGGTCGGCGACGCCCGCACCGGGCGTCCACCGACCGAGAGATTTTACGTAGCTCGCTCATGCTTGCGTTGACGATATCTAAAGGAAATTATGGTTCTTCGTCGTCGGAGATAGGGACATACGTCTACCTGTTGTATTTAACGTGCCGTCTCCGCCTGTCGGCTTACGACACGGCACCCAAGTGCGAGGGTCCGGATACGCCGTATCAGCGCGCCACACGTGGCTCCCAATTTTCCTTACGGGGGCTAGCCCGAGCAGACACCTTGGTAAGGCGGGGAGTACTTTCTAGGACCTCCCTACGGCCTAAGGAGGGACCGCTCCCGAGCTGATTTTTAGCGCAACTCACACGCTCGCTACCAACTGCCCCCACGAGGCCAAACCCATCTGACCGGGCAACGACGACCGAAGTCGCCGAAGGGGCTTCCCGGTCCCCATGGTCCCAATCTTGCATGTCATTGGTCAGACACTCGCAGGCCATAGCATGACCTACTTCCACTTTAGGCTCCTAGCCAGCCAGGCGGTGGCAACGCCAGCTCGGGTGCGCGGGAGCGCCAAGCCCGAAAGGACCGGGTCACGAAGACGCTGGATACCTCCCCTGCGAAACCCGCTTATCAACCAAACGTTCACCGACAGATCCTGCAGCTCAGAGTAGGGACGGCAGACACACCTATCGAGCTGAACATGACCTCCGCACACCTTCACCTCACTTTCGTGAGGATAGACAAGTCCTACTCGTGTTGGTGAGCTCCCTCCACGACCATGATGCTATGCATCGGACGAGTCACGGTCGAGGGCGCTCAGCGCTAACCCCCTCCCACATATCGACGAATGAACGCGAGCCCGCTACTTTGCTTTGCAGCTGACCCGACACTGTTCGCAAAGGTCGTAGACGACCCCGCGAGCTTTAAGGGTGAGTGCCATGTGGTCTACACCACCCACCCGTCGGAGATAGGGACAGTGGGAATTTCGTTAAACCAAATGTTACGCACACGTGGACGATCCGGTGGGATTGGACTCAAGATTCGATGGGCGGGAGCATCCAAGCCCGCCGTTTACCCGTTCGACCGCAACACGCGTCAAGAGCGACGAGTAAACTCACAAGATACGCAACTTCGAGATATTCGGACGATCCCAAATTCGCCTTTCTCCCGATAGCCTACGTAGACGAAGCATCGCGGTTTTGTGCCCAGAGACTCTGTAATTGTGCTGACTTTTTTTTCGTCGGTCGTGCGACGCCCGCACCGGGCGTCCACCGACCGAGGATTTCTCGTTTCCCCGTTAGACCCTACGAGACGAGTTTCGCTACGTCTCCCGACGGACGTTCGTTCCTCGATGGCGTGCGTCGAGGAAAATGCGCAGCTACGTGCCCAGGTACCTTGAAATTGGGCGGAAAATATTTCGTCGGTCGTGCGACGCCCGCACCGGGCGTCCACCGACCGAGAGATTTTTACGTAGCTCGCTCATGCTTGCGTTGACGATATCTAAAGGAAATTATGGTTCTTCGTCGTCGGAGATAGGGACAGTGGGAATTTCGTTAATCCAAATGTTACGCACGCGTGGACGATCCGGTGGGATTTGGACTCAAGATTCGAGCGAGCATCCAAGCCCGCCGTTTACCCGTTCGACCGCAACACGCGTCAAGAGCGACGAGTAAACTCACAAGATACGCAACTTTTCGAGATATTCGGGACGATCCCAAATTCGCCTTTCTCCCGATAGCCTACGTAGACGAAGCGTCGCGGTTTTGTGCCCAGAGACTCTGTAATTGTGCTGACTTTTTTCGTCGGTCGTGCGACGCCCGCACCGGGCGTCCACCGACCGAGGATTTCTCGTTTCCCGTTAGACCCTACGTGACGAGTTTCGCTACGTCTCCCGACGACGTTCGTTCCCTCGATGGCGTGCGTCGAGGAAAATGCGCAGCTACGTGCCCAGGTACCTTGAAATGGGCGAAATTTTTCGTCGGTCGTGCGACGCCCGCACCGGGCGTCCACCGACCGAGAGGATTTTACGTAGCTCGCTCATGCTTGCGTGACGATATCTAAAGGAAATTATGGTTCTTCGTCGTCGGAGATAGGGACAGTGGGAATTTCGTTAAACCAAATGTTACGCACACGTGGACGATCCGGTGGGATTGGACTCAAGATTCGAGCGAGCATCCAAGCCCGCCGTTTACCCGTTCGACCGCAACACGCGTCAAGAGCGACGAGTAAACTCACAAGATACGCAACTTTCGAGATATTCGGACGATCCCAAATTCGCCTTTCTCCCGATAGCCTACGTAGACGAAGCATCGCGGGTTTTGTGCCCAGAGGACTCTGTAATTGTGCTGACTTTTTTTCGTCGGTCGTGCGACGCCCGCACGGGGCGTCCACCGACCGAGGATTTCTCGTTTCCCCGTAGACCCTACGTGACGAGTTTCGCTACGTCTCCCGACGACGTTCGTTCCCTCGATGGCGTGCGTCGAGGAAAATGCGCAGCTACGTGCCCAGGTACCTTGAAATTGGGCGAAATTTTTCGTCGGTCGTGCGACGCCCGCACCGGGCGTCCACCGACCGAGAGATTTTACGTAGCTCGCTCATGCTTGCGTGACGATATCTAAAGGAAATTATGGTTCTTCGTCGTCGGAGATAGGGACAGTGGGAATTTCGTTAAACCAAATGTTACGCACACGTGGACGATCCGGTGGGATTGGACTCAAGATTCGAGCGAGCATCCAAGCCCGCCGTTTACCCGTTCGACCGCAACACGCGTCAAGAGCGACGAGTAAACTCACAAGATACGCAACTTTCGAGATATTCGGACGATCCCAATTCGCGTTTCTCCCGATAGCCTACGTAGACGAAAGCATCGCGGGTTTTGTGCCCAGAGACTCTGTAATTGTGCTGACTTTTTTTCGTCGGTCGTGCGGACGGCCCGACGGGGCGTCCACCGACCGAGGATTTCTCGTTTCCCCGTTAGACCTACGAGACGAGTTTCGCTACGTCTCCCGACGACGTTCGTTCCCTCGATGGCGTGCGTCGAGGAAAATGCGCAGCTACGTGCCCAGGTACCTTGAAATTGGGGCGAAATATTTCGTCGGTCGTGCGACGCCCGCACCGGGCGTCCACCGACCGAGAGATTTTACGTAGCTCGCTCATGCTTGCGTTGACGATATCTAAAGGAAATTATGGTTCTTCGTCGTCGAGATAGGGACAGTGGGAATTTCGTTAATCCAAATGTTACGCACGCGTGGACGATCCGGTGGGATTGGACTCAAGATTCGAGCGAGCATCCAAGCCCGCCGTTTACCCGTTCGACCGCAACACGCGTCAAGAGCGACGAGTAAACTCACAAGATACGCAACTTTCGAGATATTCGGACGATCCCAAATTCGCCTTTCTCCCGATAGCCTACGTAGACGAAGCGTCGCGGTTTTGTGCCCAGAGACTCTGTAATTGTGCTGACTTTTTTTCGTCGGTCGTGCGACGCCCGCACCGGGCGTCCACCGACCGAGGATTTCTCGTTTCCCCGTTAGGACCCTACGTGACGAGTTTCGCTACGTCTCCCGACGACGTTCGTTCCCTCGATGGCGTGCGTCGAGGAAAATGCGCAGCTACGTGCCCAGGTACCTTGAAATTGGGCGAAATTTTTCGGTCGGTCGTGCGACGCCCGCACCGGGCGTCCACCGACCGAGAGATTTTACGTAGCTCGCTCATGCTTGCGTTGACGATATCTAAAGGAAATTATGGTTCTTCGTCGTCGGAGATAGGGACAGTGGGAATTTCGTTAAACCAAATGTTACGCACACGTGGACGATCCGGTGGGATTGGACTCAAGATTCGAGCGAGCATCCAAGCCCGCCGTTTACCCGTTCGACCGCAACACGCGTCAAGAGCGACGAGTAAACTCACAAGATACGCAACTTTCGAGATATTCGGACGATCCCAAATTCGCCTTTCTCCCGATAGCCTACGTAGACGAAGCAATCGCGGTTTTGTGCCCAGAGACTCTGTAATTGTGCTGACTTTTTTTCGTCGGTCGTGCGACGCCCGCACCGGGCGTCCACCGACCGAGGATTTCTCGTTTCCCCGTTAGACCCTACGTGACGAGTTTCGGCTACGTCTCCCGACGACGTTCGTTCCCTCGATGGCCGTGCGTCGAGGAAAATGCGCAGCTACGTGCCCAGGTACCTGGAAATTGGGCGAAATATTTCGTCGGTCGTGCGACGCCGCACCGGGCGTCCAACCGACCGAGAGATTTTACGTAGCTCGCTCATGCTTGCGTTGACGATATCTAAAGGAAATTATGGTTCTTCGTCGACGGAGATAGGGACATACGTCTACCTGTTGTATTTAACGTGCCCGTCTCCGCCTGTCGCTTACGACACGGCACCCAAGTGCGAGGGGTCCGGATACGCCGTATCAGCGCGCCACACGTGGCTCCCAATTTTCCCTTTTCGGGGGGCTAGCCCGAGCAGACACCTTGGTAAGGCGGGGAGTACTTTCTAGGACCTCCCTACGGCCTAAGGAGGGACCGCTCCCGAGCTGATTTTTAGCGCAACTCACACGCTCGCTACCAACTGCCCCCACGAGGCCAAACCCATCTGACCGGGCAACGACGACCGAAGTCGCCGAAGGGGCTTCCCGGTCCCCATGGTCCCAATCTTGCATGTCATTGGTCAGACACTCGCAGGCCATAGCATGACCTACTTCCACTTTAGGCTCCTAGCCAGCCAGGCGGTGGCAACGCCAGCTCGGGTGCGCGGGAGCGCCAAGCCCGAAAGGACCGGGTCACGAAGACGCCTGGATCCTCCCCTGCGAAACCCGCTTATCAACAAAACCGTTCACCGACAGATCCTGCAGCTCAGAGTAGGGGACGGGCAGACACACCTATCGAGCTGAACAGGACCTCCGCACACCTTCACCTCACTTTCGTGAGGATAGACAAGTCTACTCGTGTTGGTGGAGCTCCCTCCACGACCATGATGCTATGCATCGGACGAGTCACGGTCGAGGGCGCTCAGCGCTAACCCCCTCCCACATATCGACGAATGAACGCGAGCCCGCTACTTTGCTTTGCAGCTGACCCGACACTGTTCGCAAAGGTCGTAGACGACCCCGCGAGCTTTAAGGGTGAGTGCCATGTGGTCTACACCACCCACCCGTTCGGAGATAGGGACAGTGGGAATTTCGTTAATCCAAATGTTACGCACACGTGGACGATCCGGTGGGATTGGACTCAAGATTCGAGCCGAGCATCCAAGCCCGCCGTTTACCCGTTCGACCGCAACACGCGTCAAGAGCGACGAGTAAACTCACAAGATACGCAACTTTCGAGATATTCGGACGATCCCAAATTCGCCCTTTCTCCCGATAGCCTACGTAGACGAAGCGTCGCGGTTTTTGTGCCCAGAGACTCTGTAATTGTGCTGACTTTTTTTCGTCGGTCGTGCGGACGCCCGCACCGGGCGTCCACCGACCGAGGATTTCTCGTTTCCCCGTTAGACCCTACGTGACGAGTTTCGCTACGTCTCCCGACGACGTTCGTTCCCTCGATGCGTGCGTCGAGGAAAATGCGCAGCTACGTGCCCAGGTACCTTGAAATTGGGCGAAATTTTTCGTCGGTCGTGCGGACGCCGCACCGGGCGTCCACCGACCGAGAGATTTTACGTAGCTCGCTCATGCTTGCGTTGACGATATCTAAAGGAAATTATGGTTCTTCGTCGTCGGAGATAGGGACAGTGGGAATTTCGTTAAACCAAATGTTACGCACACGTGGACGATCCGGTGGGATTGGACTCAAGATTCGAGCGAGCATCCAAGCCCGCCGTTTACCCGTTCGACCGCAACACGCGTCAAGAGCGACGAGTAAACTCACAAGATACGCAACTTTCGAGATATTCGGACGATCCCAAATTCGCCTTTCTCCCGATAGCCTACGTAGACGAAGCATCGCGGTTTTGTGCCCAGAGACTCTGTAATTGTGCTGACTTTTTTTCGTCGGTCGTGCGACGCCCGCACGGGGCGTCCACCGACCGAGGATTTCTCGTTTCCCCGTTAGACCCTACGTGACGAGTTTCGCTACGTCTCCCGACGACGTTCGTTCCCTCGATGGCGTGCGTCGAGGAAAATGCGCAGCTACGTGCCCAGGTACCTTGAAATTGGGCGAAATTTTTCGTCGGTCGTGCGACGCCCGCACCGGGCGTCCACCGACCGAGAGATTTTACGTAGCTCGCTCATGCTTGCGTTGACGATATCTAAAGGAAATTATGGTTCTTCGTCGTCGGAGATAGGGACAGTGGGAAATTTCGTTAAACCAAATGTTACGCACACGTGGACGATCCGGTGGGATTGGACTCAAGATTCGAGCGAGCATCCAAGCCCGCCGTTTACCGTTCGACCGCAACACGCGTCAAGAGCGACGAGTAAACTCACAAGATACGCAACTTTCGAGATATTCGGACGATCCAAATTCGCGTTTCTCCCGATAGCCTACGTAGACGAAGCATCGCGGTTTTGTGCCCAGAGACTCTGTAAGTGTGCTGACTTTTTTTCGTCGGTCGTGCGACGCCCGCACGGGGCGTCCACCGACCGAGGATTTCTCGTTTCCCCGTTAGACCCTACGAGACGAGTTTCGCTACGTCTCCCGACGACGTTCGTTCCCTCGATGGCGTGCGTCGAGGAAAATGCGCAGCTACGTGCCCAGGTACCTTGAAATTGGGCGAAATATTTCGTCGGTCGTGCGACGCCCGCACGGGCGTCCACCGACCGAGAGATTTTACGTAGCTCGCTCTGCTTGCGTTGACGATATCTAAAGGAAATTATGGTTCTTCGTCGTCGGAGATAGGGACAGTGGGAATTTCGTTAAACCAAATGTTACGCACACGTGGACGATCCGGTGGGATTGGACTCAAGATTCCGAGCGAGCATCCAAGCCCGCCGTTTACCCGTTCGACCGCAACACGCGTCAAGAGCGACGAGTAAACTCACAAGATACGCAACTTTCGAGATATTCGGACGATCCCAAATTCGCCTTTCTCCCGATAGCCTACGTAGACGAAGCATCGCGGTTTTGTGCCCAGAGACTCTGTAATTGTGCTGACTTTTTTTCGTCGGTCGTGCGACGCCCGCACCGGGCGTCCCACCGACCGAGGATTTCTCGTTTCCCCGTTAGACCCTACGAGACGAGTTTCGGCTACGTCTCCCGGACGACGTTCGTTCACTCGATGGCGTGCGTCGAGGAAAATGCGCAGCTACGTGCCCAGGTACCTTGAAATTGGGCGAAATATTTCGTCGGTCGTGCGACGCCCGCACCGGGCGTCCACCGACCGAGAGATTTTTACGTAGCTCGCTCATGCTTGCGTTGACGATATCTAAAGGAAATTATGGTTCTTCGTCGTCGGAGATAGGGACAGTGGGAATTTCGTTAATCCAAATGTACGCACGCGTGGACGATCCGGTGGGATTGGACTCAAGATTCGAGCGAGCATCCAAGCCCGCCGTTTACCCGTTCGACCGCAACACGCGTTCAAGAGCGACGAGTAAACTCACAAGATACGCAACTTTCGAGATATTCGGACGATCCCAAATTCGCCTTTCTCCGATAGCCTACGTAGACGAAGCCGTCGCGGTTTTGTGCCCAGAGACTCTGTAATTGTGCTGACTTTTTTTCGTCGGTCGTGCGACGCCCGCACCGGGCGTCCACCGACCGAGGATTTCTCGTTTCCCCGTTAGACCCTACGTGACGAGTTTCGCTACGTCTCCCGACGACGTTCGTTCCCTCGATGGCGTGCGTCGAGGAAAATGCGCAGCTACGTGCCCAGGTACCTTGAAATTGGGCGAAATTTTTCGTCGGTCGTGCGACGCCCGCACCGGGCGTCCACCGACGAGAGATTTTACGTAGCTCGCTCATGCTTGCGTTGACGATATCTAAAGGAAATTATGGTTCTTCGTCCGTCGGAGATAGGGACAGTGGGAATTTCGTTAAACCAAATGTTACGCACACGTGGACGATCCGGTGGGATTGGACTCAAGATTCGAGCGAGCATCCAAGCCCGCCGTTTACCCGTTCGACCGCAACACGCGTCAAGAGCGACGAGTAAACTCACAAGATACGCAACTTTCGAGATATTCGGACGATCCCAAATTCGCCTTTCTCCCGATAGCCTACGTAGACGAAGCATCGCGGTTTTGTGCCCAGAGACTCTGTAATTGTGCTGACTTTTTTTCGTCGGTCGTGCGACGCCCGCACGGGGGCGTCCACCGACCGAGGATTTCTCGTTTCCCCGTTAGACCCTACGTGACGAGTTTCGCCTACGTCTCCCGACGACGTTCGTTCCCTCGATGGCGTGCGTCGAGGAAAATGCGCAGCTACGTGCCCAGGTACCTTGAAATTGGGCGAAATTTTTCGTCGGTCGTGCGACGCCCGCACCGGGCGTCCACCGACCGAGAGATTTTACGTAGCTCGCTCATGCTTGCGTTGACGATATCTAAAGGAAATTATGGTTCTTCGTCGTCGGAGATAGGGACAGTGGGAATTTCGTTAAACCAAATGTTACGCACACGTGGACGATCCGGTGGGATTGACTCAAGATTCGAGCGAGCATCCAAGCCCGCCGTTTACCCGTTCGACCGCAACACGCGTCAAGAGCGACGAGTAAACTCACAAGATACGCAACTTTCGAGATATTCGGACGATCCCCAAATTCGCGTTTCTCCCGATAGCCTACGTAGACGAAGCATCGCGGTTTTGTGCCCAGAGACTCTGTAATTGTGCTGACTTTTTTTCGTCGGTCGTGCGACGCCCGCACGGGGCGTCCACCGACCGAGGATTTCTCGTTTCCACGTTAGACCCTACGAGACGAGTTTCGCTACGTCTCCCGACGACGTTCGTTTCCCTCGATGGCGTGCGTCGAGGAAAATTGCGCAGCTACGTGCCCAGGTACCTTGAAATGGGCGAAATATTTCGTCGGTCGTGCGACGCCCGCACCGGGCGTCCACCGACCGAGAGATTTTACGTAGCTCGCTCATGCTTGCGTTGACGATATCTAAAGGAAATTATGGTTCTTCGTCGTCGGAGATAGGGACAGTGGGAAATTTCGTTAATCCAAATGTTACGCACGCGTGACGATCCGGTGGGATTGGACTCAAGATTCGAGCGAGCATCCAAGCCCGCCGTTTACCCGTTCGACCGCAACACGCTGTCAAGAGCGACGAGTAAACTCACAAGATACGCAACTTTCGAGATATTCGGACGATCCCAAATTCGCCTTTCTCCCGATAGCCTACGTAGACGAAGCGTCGCGGTTTTGTGCCCAGAGACTCTGTAATTGTGCTGACTTTTTTTCGTCGGTCGTGCGACGCCCGCACCGGGCGTCCACCGACCGAGGATTTCTCGTTTCCCCGTTAGACCCTACGTGACGAGTTTCGCTACGTCTCCCGACGACGTTCCGTTCCCTCGATGGCGTGCGTCGAGGAAAATGCGCAGCTACGTGCCCAGGTACCTTGAAATTGGGCGAAATTTTTCGTCGGTCGTGCGACGCCCGCACCGGGCGTCCACCGACCGAGAGATTTTCGTAGCTCGCTCATGCTTGCGTTGACGATATCTAAAGGAAATTATGGGTTCTTCGTCGTCGGAGATAGGGACAGTGGGAATTTCGTTAAACCAAATGTTACGCACACGTGGACGATCCGGTGGGATTGGACTCAAGATTCGAGCGAGCATCCAAGCCCGCCGTTTACCCGTTCGACCGCAACACGCGTCAAGAGCGACGAGTAAACTCACAAGATACGCAACTTTCGAGATATTCGGACGATCCAAATTCGCCTTTCTCCCGATAGCCTACGTAGACGAAGCATCGCGGTTTTGTGCCCAGAGACTCTGTAATTGTGCTGACTTTTTTTTCGTCGGTCGTGCGACGCCCGCACCGGGCGTCCACCGACGAGGATTTCTCGTTTCCCCGTTAGACCCTACGTGACGAGTTTCGCTACGTCTCCCGACGACGTTCGTTCCCTCGATGGCGTGCGGTCGAGGAAAATGCGCAGCTACGTGCCCAGGTACCTTGAAATTGGGCGAAATTTTTCGTCGGTCGTGCGACGCCCGCACCGGGCGTCCACCGACCGAGAGATTTTACGTAGCTCGCTCATGCTTGCGTTGACGATATCTAAAGGAAATTATGGTTCTTCGTCGTCGGAGATAGGGACAGTGGGAATTCGTTAAACCAAATGTTACGCACACGTGGACGATCCGGTGGGATTGGACTCAAGATTCGAGCGAGCATCCAGCCCGCCGTTTACCCGTTCGACCGCAACACGCGTCAAGAGCGACGAGTAAACTCACAAGATACGCAACTTTCGAGATATTCGGACGATCCCAAATTCGCCTTTCTCCCGATAGCCTACGTAGACGAAGCATCGCGGTTTTGTGCCCAGAGACTCTGTAATTGTGCTGACTTTTTTTCGTCGGTCGTGCGACGCCCGCACGGGGCGTCCCACCGACCGAGGATTTCTCGTTTCCCCGTTAGACCCTACGTGACGAGTTTCGCTACGTCTCCCGACGACGTTCGTTCCCTCGATGGCGTGGCGTCGAGGAAAATGCGCAGCTACGTGCCCAGGTACCTTGAATTGGGCGAAATTTTTCGTCGGTCGTGCGACGCCCGCACCGGGCGTCCACCGGACCGAGAGATTTTACGTAGCTCGCTCATGCTTGCGTTGACGATATTCTAAAGGAAATTATGGTTCTTCGTCGTCGGAGATAGGGACAGTGGGAATTTCGTTAAACCAAATGTTACGCACACGTGGACGATCCGGTGGGATTGGACTCAAGATTCGAGCGAGCATCCAAGCCCGCCGTTTACCCGTTCGACCGCAACACGCGTCAAGAGCGACGAGTAAACTCACAAGATACGCAACTTTCGAGATATTCGGACGATCCCAAATTCGCCTTTCTCCCGATAGCCTACGTAGACGAAGCATCGCGGTTTTGTGCCCAGAGACTCTGTAATTGTGCTGACTTTTTTTTCGTCGGTCGTGCGACGCCCGCACGGGCGTCCACCGACCGAGGATTTCTCGTTTCCCGTTAGACCCTACGTGACGAGTTTCGCTACGTCTCCCGACGACGTTCGTTCCCTCGATGGCGTGCGTCGAGGAAAATGCGCAGCTACGTGCCCAGGTACCTTGAAATTGGGCGAAATTTTTCGTCGGTCGTGCGACGCCCGCACCGGGCGTCACCGACCGAGAGATTTTACGTAGCTCGCTCATGCTTGCGTTGACGATATCTAAAGGAAATTATGGTTCTTCGTCGTCGGAGATAAGGGACAGTGGGAATTTCGTTAAACCAAATGTTACGCACACGTGGACGATCCGGTGGGATTGGACTCAAGATTCGAGCGAGCATCCAAGCCCGCCGTGTTACCCGTTCGACCGCAACACGCGTCAAGAGCGACGAGTAAACTCACAAGATACGCAACTTTCGAGATATTCGGACGATCCCAAATTCGCCTTTCTCCCGATAGCCTACGTAGACGAAGCATCGCGGTTTTGTGCCCAGAGACTCTGTAATTGTGCTGACTTTTTTTCGTCGGTCGTGCGACGCCCGCACCGGGCGTCCCACCGACCGAGGATTTCTCGTTTCCCCGTTAGACCCTACGTGACGAGTTTCGCTACGTCTCCCGACGACGTTCGTTCCCTCGATGGCGTGCGTCGAGGAAAATGCGCAGCTACGTGCCCAGGTACCTTGAAATTGGGCGAAATATTTCGTCGGTCGTGCGACGCCCGCACCGGGCGTCCACCGACCGAGAGATTTTACGTAGCTCGCTCATGCTTGCGTTGACGATATCTAAAGGAAATTATGGTTCTTCGTTCGTCGGAGATAGGGACAGTGGGAATTTCGTTAAACCAAATGTTACGCACACGTGGACGATCCGGTGGGATTGGACTCAAGATTCGAGCGAGCATCCAAGCCCGCCGTTTACCCGTTCGACCGCAACACGCGTCAAGAGCGACGAGTAAACTCACAAGATACGCAACTTTCGAGATATTCGGACGATCCCAAATTCGCGTTTCTCCGATAGCCTACGTAGACGAAGCATCGCGGTTTTGTGCCCAGAGACTCTGTAATTGTGCTGACTTTTTTTCGTCGGTCGTGCGACGCCCGCACGGGGCGTCCACCGACCGAGGATTTCTCGTTTCCCCGTTAGACCCTACGAGACGAGTTTCGCTACGTCTCCCGACGACGTTCGTTCCCTCGATGGCGTGCGTCGAGGAAAATGCGCAGCTACGTGCCCAGGTACCTTGAAATTGGGCGAAATATTTCGTCGGTCGTGCGACGCCCGCACCGGGCGTCCACCGACCGAGAGATTTTACGTAGCTCGCTCATGCTTGCGTTGACGATATCTAAAGGAAATTATGGTTCTTCGTCGTCGGAGATAGGGACAGTGGGAATTTCGTTAATCCAAATGTTACCGCACGCGTGGACGATTCCGGTGGGATTGGACTCAAGATTCGAGCGAGCATCCAAGCCCGCCGTTTACCCGTTCGACCGCAACACGCGTCAAGAGCGACGAGTAAACTCACAAGATACGCAACTTTCGAGATATTCGGACGATCCCAAATTCGCCTTTCTCCCGATAGCCTACGTAGACGAAGCGTCGCGGTTTTGTGCCCAGAGACTCTGTAATTGTGCTGACTTTTTTCGTCGGTCGTGCGACGCCCGCACCGGGCGTCCACCGACCGAGGATTTCTCGTTTCCCCGTTAGACCCTACGTGACGAGTTTCGCTACGTCTCCCGACGACGTTCGTTCCCTCGATGGCGTTGCGTCGAGGAAAATGCGCAGCTACGTGCCCAGGTACCTTGAAATTGGGCGAAATTTTTCGTCGGTCGTGCGACGCCCGCACCGGGCGTCCACCGACCGAGAGATTTTACGTAGCTCGCTCATGCTTGCGTTGACGATATCTAAAGGAAATTATGGTTCTTCGTCGTCGGAGATAGGGACAGTGGGAATTTCGTTTAAACCAAATGTTACGCACACGTGGACGATCCGGTGGGATTGGACTCAAGATTCGAGCGAGCATCCAAGCCCGCCGTTTACCCGTTCGACCGCAACACGCGTCAAGAGCGACGAGTAAACTCACAAGATACGCAACTTTCGAGATATTCGGACGATCCCAAATTCGCCCTTTCTCCGATAGCCTACGTAGACGAAGCATCGCGGTTTTGTGCCCAGAGACTCTGTAATTGTGCTGACTTTTTTTCGTCGGTCGTGCGACGCCCGCACCGGGCGTCCACCGACCGAGGATTTCTCGTTTCCCCGTTAGACCCTACGTGACGAGTTTCGCTACGTCTCCCGACGACGTTCGTTCCCTCGATGGCGTGCGTCGAGGAAAATGCGCAGCTACGTGCCCAGGTACCTTGAAATTGGGCGAAATTTTCGTCGGTCGTGCGACGCCCGCACCGGGCGTCCACCGACCGAGAGATTTTACGTAGCTCGCTCTTATGCTTGCGTTGACGATATCTAAAGGAAATTATGGTTCTTCGTCGTCGGAGATAGGGACAGTGGGAATTTCGTTAAACCAAATGTTACGCACACGTGGACGATCCGGTGGGATTGGACTCAAGATTCGAGCGAGCATCCAAGCCCGCCGTTTACCCGTTCGACCGCAACACGCGTCAAGAGCGACGAGTAAACTCACAAGATACGCAACTTTCGAGATATTCGGACGATCCCAAATTCGCCTTTCTCCCGATAGCCTACGTAGACGAAGCATCGCGGTTTTGTGCCCAGAGACTCTGTAATTGTGCTGACTTTTTTTCGTCGGTCGTGCGACGCCCGCACGGGGCGTCCACCGACCGAGGATTTCTCGTTTCCCCGTTAGACCCTACGTGACGAGTTTCGCTACGTCTCCCGACGACGTTCCGTTCCCTCGATGGCGTTGCGGTCGAGGGAAAATGCGCAGCTACGTGCCCAGGTACCTTGAAATTGGGCGAAAATTTTTCGTCGGTCGTGCGACGCCCGCACCGGGCGTCCACCGACCGAGAGATTTTTACGTAGCTCGCTCATGCTTGCGTTGACGATATCTAAAGGAAATTATGGTTCTTCGTCGTCGGAGATAGGGACAGTGGGAATTTCGTTAAACCAAATGTTACGCACACGTGGACGATCCGGTGGGATTGGACTCAAGATTCGAGCGAGCATCCAAGCCCGCCGTTTACCCGTTCGACCGCAACACGCGTCAAGAGCGACGAGTAAACTCACAAGATACGCAACTTTCCGAGATATTCGGACGATCCCAAATTCGCCTTTCTCCGATAGCCTACGTAGACGAAGCATCGCGGTTTTGTGCCCAGAGACTCTGTAATTGTGCTGACTTTTTTTCGTCGGTCGTGCGACGCCTCGCACGGGGCGTCCACCGACGAGGATTTCTCGTTTCCCCGTTAGACCCTACGTGACGAGTTTCGCTACGTCTCCCGACGACGTTCGTTCCCTCGATGGCGTGCGTCGAGGAAAATGCGCAGCTACGTGCCCAGGTACCTTGAAAATGGGCGAAATTTTTCGTCGGTCGTGCGACGCCCGCACCGGGCGTCCACCGACCGAGAGATTTTACGTATGCTCGCTCATGCTTGCGTTGACGATATCTAAAGGAAATTATGGTTCTTCGTCGTCGGAGATAGGGGACAGTGGGAAATTTCGTTAAACCAAATGTTACGCACACGTGGACGATCCGGTGGGATTGGACTCAAGATTCGAGCGAGCATCCAAGCCCGCCGTTTACCCGTTCGACCGCAACACGCGTCAAGAGCGACGAGTAAACTCACAAGATACGCAACTTTCGAGATATTCGGACGATCCCAAATTCGCCTTTCTCCCGATAGCCTACGTAGACGAAGCATCGCGGTTTTGTGCCCAGAGACTCTGTAATTGTGCTGACTTTTTTTTCGTCGGTCGTGCGACGCCCGCACCGGGCGGTCCACCGACCGAGGATTTCTCGTTTCCCGTTAGACCCTACGTGACGAGTTTCGCTACGTCTCCCGACGACGTTCGTTCCCTCGATGGCGTGCGTCGAGGAAAATGCGCAGCTACGTGCCAGGTACCTTGAAATTGGGCGAAATATTTCGTCGGACGTGCGACGCCCGCACCGGGCGTCCACCGACCGAGAGATTTTACGTAGCTCGCTCATGCTTGCGTTGACGATATCTAAAGGAAATTATGGTTCTTCGTCGTCGGAGATAGGGACAGTGGGAATTTCGTTAAACCAAATGTTACGCACACGTGACGATCCGGTGGGATTGGACTCAAGATTCGAGCGAGCATCCAAGCCCGCCGTTTACCCGTTCGACCGCAACACGCGTCAAGAGCGACGAGTAAACTCACAAGATACGCAACTTTCGAGATATTCGGACGATCCCAAATTCGCGTTTCTCCCGATAGCCTACGTAGACGAAGCATCGCGGTTTTGTGCCAGAGACTCTGTAATTGTGCTGACTTTTTTTTCGTCGGTCGTGCGACGCCCGCACGGGGCGTCCACCGACCGAGGATTTCTCGTTTCCCCGTTAGACCCTACGAGACGAGTTCGCTACGTCTCCCGACGACGTCGTTCCCTCGATGGCGTGGCGTCGAGGAAAATGCGCAGCTACGTGCCCAGGTACCTTGAAATTGGGCGAAATATTTCGTCGGTCGTGCGACGCCCGCACCGGGCGTCCACCGACCGAGAGATTTTACGTAGCTCGCTCATGCTTGCGTTGACGATATCTAAAGGAAATTATGGTTCTTCGTCGTCGGAGATAGGGACAGTGGGAATTTCGTTAATCCAAATGTTACGCACGCGTGGACGATCCGGTGGGATTGGACTCAAGATTCGAGCGAGCATCCAAGCCCGCCGTTTACCCGTTCGACCGCAACACGCGTCAAGAGCGACGAGTAAACTCACAAGATACGCAACTTTCGAGATATTCGGACGATCCCAAATTCGCCTTTCTCCCGATAGCCTACGTAGACGAAGCGTCGCGGTTTTGTGCCCAGAGACTCTGTAATTGTGCTGACTTTTTTTCGTCGGTCGTGCGACGCCCGCACCGGGCGTCCACCGACCGAGGATTTCTCGTTTCCCCGTTAGACCCTACGTGACGAGTTTCGCTACGTCTCCCGACGACGTTCGTTCCCTCGATGGCGTGCGTCGAGGAAAATGCGCAGCTACGTGCCCAGGTACCTTGAAATTGGGCGAAATTTTTCGTCGGTCGTGCGACGCCCGCACCGGGCGTCCACCGACCGAGAGATTTTACGTAGCTCGCTCATGCTTGCGTTGACGATATCTAAAGGAAATTATGGTTCTTCGTCGTCGGAGATAGGGACAGTGGGAATTTCGTTAAACCAAATGTTACGCACACGTGGACGATCCGGTGGGATTGGACTCAAGATTCGAGCGAGCATCCAAGCCCGCCGTTTACCCGTTCGACCGCAACACGCGTCAAGAGCGACGAGTAAACTCACAAGATACGCAACTTTCGAGATATTCGGACGATCCCAAATTCGCCTTTCTCCCGATAGCCTACGTAGACGAAGCATCGCGGTTTTGTGCCCAGAGACTCTGTAATTGTGCTGACTTTTTTTCGTCGGTCGTGCGACGCCCGCACCGGGCGTCCACCGACCGAGGATTTCTCGTTTCCCCGTTAGACCCTACGTGACGAGTTTCGCTACGTCTCCCGACGACGTTCGTTCCCTCGATGGCGTGCGTCGAGGAAAATGCGCAGCTACGTGCCCAGGTACCTTGAAATTGGGCGAAATATTTCGTCGGTCGTGCGACGCCCGCACCGGGCGTCCACCGACCGAGAGATTTTACGTAGCTCGCTCATGCTTGCGTTGACGATATCTAAAGGAAATTATGGTTCTTCGTCGTCGGAGATAGGGACAGTGGGAATTTCGTTAAACCAAATGTTACGCACACGTGGACGATCCGGTGGGATTGGACTCAAGATTCGAGCGAGCATCCAAGCCCGCCGTTTACCCGTTCGACCGCAACACGCGTCAAGAGCGACGAGTAAACTCACAAGATACGCAACTTTCGAGATATTCGGACGATCCCAAATTCGCCTTTCTCCCGATAGCCTACGTAGACGAAGCATCGCGGTTTTGTGCCCAGAGACTCTGTAATTGTGCTGACTTTTTTTCGTCGGTCGTGCGACGCCCGCACGGGGCGTCCACCGACCGAGGATTTCTCGTTTCCCCGTTAGACCCTACGTGACGAGTTTCGCTACGTCTCCCGACGACGTTCGTTCCCTCGATGGCGTGCGTCGAGGAAAATGCGCAGCTACGTGCCCAGGTACCTTGAAATTGGGCGAAATTTTTCGTCGGTCGTGCGACGCCCGCACCGGGCGTCCACCGACCGAGAGATTTTACGTAGCTCGCTCATGCTTGCGTTGACGATATCTAAAGGAAATTATGGTTCTTCGTCGTCGGAGATAGGGACAGTGGGAATTTCGTTAAACCAAATGTTACGCACACGTGGACGATCCGGTGGGATTGGACTCAAGATTCGAGCGAGCATCCAAGCCCGCCGTTTACCCGTTCGACCGCAACACGCGTCAAGAGCGACGAGTAAACTCACAAGATACGCAACTTTCGAGATATTCGGACGATCCCAAATTCGCCTTTCTCCCGATAGCCTACGTAGACGAAGCATCGCGGTTTTGTGCCCAGAGACTCTGTAATTATGCTGACTTTTTTTCGTCGGTCGTGCGACGCCCGCACGGGGCGTCCACCGACCGAGGATTTCTCGTTTCCCCGTTAGACCCTACGTGACGAGTTTCGCTACGTCTCCCGACGACGTTCGTTCCCTCGATGGCGTGCGTCGAGGAAAATGCGCAGCTACGTGCCCAGGTACCTTGAAATTGGGCGAAATTTTTCGTCGGTCGTGCGACGCCCGCACCGGGCGTCCACCGACCGAGAGATTTTACGTAGCTCGCTCATGCTTGCGTTGACGATATCTAAAGGAAATTATGGTTCTTCGTCGTCGGAGATAGGGACAGTGGGAATTTCGTTAAACCAAATGTTACGCACACGTGGACGATCCGGTGGGATTGGACTCAAGATTCGAGCGAGCATCCAAGCCCGCCGTTTACCCGTTCGACCGCAACACGCGTCAAGAGCGACGAGTAAACTCACAAGATACGCAACTTTCGAGATATTCGGACGATCCCAAATTCGCCTTTCTCCCGATAGCCTACGTAGACGAAGCATCGCGGTTTTGTGCCCAGAGACTCTGTAATTGTGCTGACTTTTTTTCGTCGGTCGTGCGACGCCCGCACCGGGCGTCCACCGACCGAGGATTTCTCGTTTCCCCGTTAGACCCTACGTGACGAGTTTCGCTACGTCTCCCGACGACGTTCGTTCCCTCGATGGCGTGCGTCGAGGAAAATGCGCAGCTACGTGCCCAGGTACCTTGAAATTGGGCGAAATATTTCGTCGGTCGTGCGACGCCCGCACCGGGCGTCCACCGAACCGAGAGATTTTACGTAGCTCGCTCATGCTTGCGTTGACGATATCTAAAGGAAATTATGGTTCTTCGTCGTCGGAGATAGGGACAGTGGGAATTTCGTTAAACCAAATGTTACGCACACGTGGACGATCCGGTGGGATTGGACTCAAGATTCGAGCGAGCATCCAAGCCCGCCGTTTACCCGTTCGACCGCAACACGCGTCAAGAGCGACGAGTAAACTCACAAGATACGCAACTTTCGAGATATTCGGACGATCCCAAATTCGCCTTTCTCCCGATAGCCTACGTAGACGAAGCATCGCGGTTTGTGCCAGAGACTCTGTAATTGTGCTGACTTTTTTCGTCGGTCGTGCGACGCCCGCACCGGGCGTCCACCGACCGAGGATTTCTCGTTTCCCCGTTAGACCCTACGTGACGAGTTTCGCTACGTCTCCCGACGACGTTCGTTCCCTCGATGGCGTGCGTCGAGGAAAATGCGCAGCTACGTGCCAGGTACCTTGAAATTGGGCGAAATATTCGTCGGTCGTGCGACGCCCGCTCCGGGCGTCCACCGACCGAGAGATTTTACGTAGCTCGCTCATGCTTGCGTTGACGATATCTAAAGGAAATTATGGTTCTTCGTCGTCGGAGATAGGGACAGTGGGAATTTCGTTAAACCAAATGTTACGCACACGTGACGATCCGGTGGGATTGGACTCAAGATTCGAGCGAGCATCCAAGCCCGCCGTTTACCCGTTCGACCGCAACACGCGTCAAGAGCGACGAGTAAACTCACAAGATACGCAACTTTCGAGATATTCGGACGATCCCAAATTCGCGTTTCTCCCGATAGCCTACGTAGACGAAGCATCGCGGTTTTGTGCCCAGAGACTCTGTAATTGTGCTGACTTTTTTTCGTCGGTCGTGCGACGCCCGCACGGGGCGTCCACCGACCGAGGATTTCTCGTTTCCCCGTTAGACCCTACGAGACGAGTTTTCGCTACGTCTCCCGACGAACGACGTTCGTTCCCTCGATGGCGTGCGTCGAGGAAAATGCGCAGCTACGTGCCCAGGTACCTTGAAATTGGGCGAAATATTTCGTCGGTCGTGCGACGCCCGCACCGGGCGTCCACCGACCGAGAGATTTTACGTAGCTCGCTCATGCTTGCGTTGACGATATCTAAAGGAAATTATGGTTCTTCGTCGTCGGAGATAGGGACAGTGGGAATTTCGTTAATCCAAATGTTACGCACGCGTGGACGATCCGGTGGGATTGGACTCAAGATTCGAGCGAGCATCCAAGCCCGCCGTTTACCCGTTCGACCGCAACACGCGTCAAGAGCGACGAGTAAACTCACAAGATACGCAACTTTCGAGATATTCGGACGATCCCAAATTCGCCTTTCTCCCGATAGCCTACGTAGACGAAGCGTCGCGGTTTTGTGCCCAGAGACTCTGTAATTGTGCTGACTTTTTTTCGTCGGTCGTGCGACGCCCGCACCGGGCGTCCACCGACCGAGGATTTCTCGTTTCCCCGTTAGACCCTACGTGACGAGTTTCGCTACGTCTCCCGACGACGTTCGTTCCCTCGATGGCGTGCGTCGAGGAAAATGCGCAGCTACGTGCCCAGGTACCTTGAAATTGGGCGAAATTTTTCGTCGGTCGTGCGACGCCCGCACCGGGCGTCCACCGACCGAGAGATTTTACGTAGCTCGCTCATGCTTGCGTTGACGATATCTAAAGGAAATTATGGTTCTTCGTCGTCGGAGATAGGGACAGTGGGAATTTCGTTAAACCAAATGTTACGCACACGTGGACGATCCGGTGGGATTGGACTCAAGATTCGAGCGAGCATCCAAGCCCGCCGTTTACCCGTTCGACCGCAACACGCGTCAAGAGCGACGAGTAAACTCACAAGATACGCAACTTTCGAGATATTCGGACGATCCCAAATTCGCCTTTCTCCCGATAGCCTACGTAGACGAAGCATCGCGGTTTTGTGCCCAGAGACTCTGTAATTGTGCTGACTTTTTTTCGTCGGTCGTGCGACGCCCGCACCGGGCGTCCACCGACCGAGGATTTCTCGTTTCCCCGTTAGACCCTACGTGACGAGTTTCGCTACGTCTCCCGACGACGTTCGTTCCCTCGATGGCGTGCGTCGAGGAAAATGCGCAGCTACGTGCCCAGGTACCTTGAAATTGGGCGAAATATTTCGTCGGTCGTGCGACGCCCGCACCGGGCGTCCACCGACCGAGAGATTTTACGTAGCTCGCTCATGCTTGCGTTGACGATATCTAAAGGAAATTATGGTTCTTCGTCGTCGGAGATAGGGACAGTGGGAATTTCGTTAAACCAAATGTTACGCACACGTGGACGATCCGGTGGGATTGGACTCAAGATTCGAGCGAGCATCCAAGCCCGCCGTTTACCCGTTCGACCGCAACACGCGTCAAGAGCGACGAGTAAACTCACAAGATACGCAACTTTCGAGATATTCGGACGATCCCAAATTCGCGTTTCTCCCGATAGCCTACGTAGACGAAGCATCGCGGTTTTGTGCCCAGAGACTCTGTAATTGTGCTGACTTTTTTTCGTCGGTCGTGCGACGCCCGCACGGGGCGTCCACCGACCGAGGATTTCTCGTTTCCCCGTTAGACCCTACGAGACGAGTTTCGCTACGTCTCCCGACGACGTTCGTTCCCTCGATGGCGTGCGTCGAGGAAAATGCGCAGCTACGTGCCCAGGTACCTTGAAATTGGGCGAAATTTTTCGTCGGTCGTGCGACGCCCGCACCGGGCGTCCACCGACCGAGAGATTTTACGTAGCTCGCTCATGCTTGCGTTGACGATATCTAAAGGAAATTATGGTTCTTCGTCGTCGGAGATAGGGACAGTGGGAATTTCGTTAAACCAAATGTTACGCACACGTGGACGATCCGGTGGGATTGGACTCAAGATTCGAGCGAGCATCCAAGCCCGCCGTTTACCCGTTCGACCGCAACACGCGTCAAGAGCGACGAGTAAACTCACAAGATACGCAACTTTCGAGATATTCGGACGATCCCAAATTCGCCTTTCTCCCGATAGCCTACGTAGACGAAGCATCGCGGTTTTGTGCCCAGAGACTCTGTAATTGTGCTGACTTTTTTTCGTCGGTCGTGCGACGCCCGCACCGGGCGTCCACCGACCGAGGATTTCTCGTTTCCCCGTTAGACCCTACGTGACGAGTTTCGCTACGTCTCCCGACGACGTTCGTTCCCTCGATGGCGTGCGTCGAGGAAAATGCGCAGCTACGTGCCCAGGTACCTTGAAATTGGGCGAAATATTTCGTCGGTCGTGCGACGCCCGCACCGGGCGTCCACCGACCGAGAGATTTTACGTAGCTCGCTCATGCTTGCGTTGACGATATCTAAAGGAAATTATGGTTCTTCGTCGTCGGAGATAGGGACAGTGGGAATTTCGTTAAACCAAATGTTACGCACACGTGGACGATCCGGTGGGATTGGACTCAAGATTCGAGCGAGCATCCAAGCCCGCCGTTTACCCGTTCGACCGCAACACGCGTCAAGAGCGACGAGTAAACTCACAAGATACGCAACTTTCGAGATATTCGGACGATCCCAAATTCGCGTTTCTCCCGATAGCCTACGTAGACGAAGCATCGCGGTTTTGTGCCCAGAGACTGTAATTGTGCTGACTTTTTTTCGTCGGTCGTGCGACGCCCGCACGGGGCGTCCACCGACCGAGGATTTCTCGTTTCCCCGTTAGACCCTACGAGACGAGTTTCGCTACGTCTCCCGACGACGTTCGTTCCCTCGATGGCGTGCGTCGAGGAAAATGCGCAGCTACGTGCCCAGGTACCTTGAAATTGGGCGAAATATTTCGTCGGTCGTGCGACGCCCGCACCGGGCGTCCACCGACCGAGAGATTTTACGTAGCTCGCTCATGCTTGCGTTGACGATATCTAAAGGAAATTATGGTTCTTCGTCGTCGGAGATAGGGACAGTGGGAATTTCGTTAATCCAAATGTTACGCACGCGTGGACGATCCGGTGGGATTGGACTCAAGATTCGAGCGAGCATCCAAGCCCGCCGTTTACCCGTTCGACCGCAACACGCGTCAAGAGCGACGAGTAAACTCACAAGATACGCAACTTTCGAGATATTCGGACGATCCCAAATTCGCCTTTCTCCCGATAGCCTACGTAGACGAAGCGTCGCGGTTTTGTGCCCAGAGACTCTGTAATTGTGCTGACTTTTTTTCGTCGGTCGTGCGACGCCCGCACCGGGCGTCCACCGACCGAGGATTTCTCGTTTCCCCGTTAGACCCTACGTGACGAGTTTCGCTACGTCTCCCGACGACGTTCGTTCCCTCGATGGCGTGCGTCGAGGAAAATGCGCAGCTACGTGCCCAGGTACCTTGAAATTGGGCGAAATTTTTCGTCGGTCGTGCGACGCCCGCACCGGGCGTCCACCGATCGAGAGATTTTACGTAGCTCGCTCATGCTTGCGTTGACGATATCTAAAGGAAATTATGGTTCTTCGTCGTCGGAGATAGGGACAGTGGGAATTTCGTTAAACCAAATGTTACGCACACGTGGACGATCCGGTGGGATTGGACTCAAGATTCGAGCGAGCATCCAAGCCCGCCGTTTACCCGTTCGACCGCAACACGCGTCAAGAGCGACGAGTAAACTCACAAGATACGCAACTTTCGAGATATTCGGACGATCCCAAATTCGCCTTTCTCCCGATAGCCTACGTAGACGAAGCATCGCGGTTTTGTGCCCAGAGACTCTGTAATTGTGCTGACTTTTTTTCGTCGGTCGTGCGACGCCCGCACCGGGCGTCCACCGACCGAGGATTTCTCGTTTCCCCGTTAGACCCTACGTGACGAGTTTCGCTACGTCTCCCGACGACGTTCGTTCCCTCGATGGCGTGCGTCGAGGAAAATGCGCAGCTACGTGCCCAGGTACCTTGAAATTGGGCGAAATATTTCGTCGGTCGTGCGACGCCCGCACCGGGCGTCCACCGACCGAGAGATTTTACGTAGCTCGCTCATGCTTGCGTTGACGATATCTAAAGGAAATTATGGTTCTTCGTCGTCGGAGATAGGGACAGTGGGAATTTCGTTAAACCAAATGTTACGCACACGTGGACGATCCGGTGGGATTGGACTCAAGATTCGAGCGAGCATCCAAGCCCGCCGTTTACCCGTTCGACCGCAACACGCGTCAAGAGCGACGAGTAAACTCACAAGATACGCAACTTTCGAGATATTCGGACGATCCCAAATTCGCGTTTCTCCCGATAGCCTACGTAGACGAAGCATCGCGGTTTTGTGCCCAGAGACTCTGTAATTGTGCTGACTTTTTTTCGTCGGTCGTGCGACGCCCGCACGGGGCGTCCACCGACCGAGGATTTCTCGTTTCCCCGTTAGACCCTACGAGACGAGTTTCGCTACGTCTCCCGACGACGTTCGTTCCCTCGATGGCGTGCGTCGAGGAAAATGCGCAGCTACGTGCCCAGGTACCTTGAAATTGGGCGAAATATTTCGTCGGTCGTGCGACGCCCGCACCGGGCGTCCACCGACCGAGAGATTTTACGTAGCTCGCTCATGCTTGCGTTGACGATATCTAAAGGAAATTATGGTTCTTCGTCGTCGGAGATAGGGACAGTGGGAATTTCGTTAATCCAAATGTTACGCACGCGTGGACGATCCGGTGGGATTGGACTCAAGATTCGAGCGAGCATCCAAGCCCGCCGTTTACCCGTTCGACCGCAACACGCGTCAAGAGCGACGAGTAAACTCACAAGATACGCAACTTTCGAGATATTCGGACGATCCCAAATTCGCCTTTCTCCCGATAGCCTACGTAGACGAAGCGTCGCGGTTTTGTGCCCAGAGACTCTGTAATTGTGCTGACTTTTTTTCGTCGGTCGTGCGACGCCCGCACCGGGCGTCCACCGACCGAGGATTTCTCGTTTCCCCGTTAGACCCTACGTGACGAGTTTCGCTACGTCTCCCGACGACGTTCGTTCCCTCGATGGCGTGCGTCGAGGAAAATGCGCAGCTACGTGCCCAGGTACCTTGAAATTGGGCGAAATTTTTCGTCGGTCGTGCGACGCCCGCACCGGGCGTCCACCGACCGAGAGATTTTACGTAGCTCGCTCATGCTTGCGTTGACGATATCTAAAGGAAATTATGGTTCTTCGTCGTCGGAGATAGGGACAGTGGGAATTTCGTTAAACCAAATGTTACGCACACGTGGACGATCCGGTGGGATTGGACTCAAGATTCGAGCGAGCATCCAAGCCCGCCGTTTACCCGTTCGACCGCAACACGCGTCAAGAGCGACGAGTAAACTCACAAGATACGCAACTTTCGAGATATTCGGACGATCCCAAATTCGCCTTTCTCCCGATAGCCTACGTAGACGAAGCATCGCGGTTTTGTGCCCAGAGACTCTGTAATTGTGCTGACTTTTTTTCGTCGGTCGTGCGACGCCCGCACCGGGCGTCCACCGACCGAGGATTTCTCGTTTCCCCGTTAGACCCTACGTGACGAGTTTCGCTACGTCTCCCGACGACGTTCGTTCCCTCGATGGCGTGCGTCGAGGAAAATGCGCAGCTACGTGCCCAGGTACCTTGAAATTGGGCGAAATTTTTCGTCGGTCGTGCGACGCCCGCACCGGGCGTCCACCGACCGAGAGATTTTACGTAGCTCGCTCATGCTTGCGTTGACGATATCTAAAGGAAATTATGGTTCTTCGTCGTCGGAGATAGGGACAGTGGGAATTTCGTTAAACCAAATGTTACGCACACGTGGACGATCCGGTGGGATTGGACTCAAGATTCGAGCGAGCATCCAAGCCCGCCGTTTACCCGTTCGACCGCAACACGCGTCAAGAGCGACGAGTAAACTCACAAGATACGCAACTTTCGAGATATTCGGACGATCCCAAATTCGCCTTTCTCCCGATAGCCTACGTAGACGAAGCATCGCGGTTTTGTGCCCAGAGACTCTGTAATTGTGCTGACTTTTTTTCGTCGGTCGTGCGACGCCCGCACGGGGCGTCCACCGACCGAGGATTTCTCGTTTCCCCGTTAGACCCTACGTGACGAGTTTCGCTACGTCTCCCGACGACGTTCGTTCCCTCGATGGCGTGCGTCGAGGAAAATGCGCAGCTACGTGCCCAGGTACCTTGAAATTGGGCGAAATTTTTCGTCGGTCGTGCGACGCCCGCACCGGGCGTCCACCGACCGAGAGATTTTACGTAGCTCGCTCATGCTTGCGTTGACGATATCTAAAGGAAATTATGGTTCTTCGTCGTCGGAGATAGGGACAGTGGGAATTTCGTTAAACCAAATGTTACGCACACGTGGACGATCCGGTGGGATTGGACTCAAGATTCGAGCGAGCATCCAAGCCCGCCGTTTACCCGTTCGACCGCAACACGCGTCAAGAGCGACGAGTAAACTCACAAGATACGCAACTTTCGAGATATTCGGACGATCCCAAATTCGCCTTTCTCCCGATAGCCTACGTAGACGAAGCATCGCGGTTTTGTGCCCAGAGACTCTGTAATTGTGCTGACTTTTTTTCGTCGGTCGTGCGACGCCCGCACGGGGCGTCCACCGACCGAGGATTTCTCGTTTCCCCGTTAGACCCTACGTGACGAGTTTCGCTACGTCTCCCGACGACGTTCGTTCCCTCGATGGCGTGCGTCGAGGAAAATGCGCAGCTACGTGCCCAGGTACCTTGAAATTGGGCGAAATTTTTCGTCGGTCGTGCGACGCCCGCACCGGGCGTCCACCGACCGAGAGATTTTACGTAGCTCGCTCATGCTTGCGTTGACGATATCTAAAGGAAATTATGGTTCTTCGTCGTCGGAGATAGGGACAGTGGGAATTTCGTTAAACCAAATGTTACGCACACGTGGACGATCCGGTGGGATTGGACTCAAGATTCGAGCGAGCATCCAAGCCCGCCGTTTACCCGTTCGACCGCAACACGCGTCAAGAGCGACGAGTAAACTCACAAGATACGCAACTTTCGAGATATTCGGACGATCCCAAATTCGCCTTTCTCCCGATAGCCTACGTAGACGAAGCATCGCGGTTTTGTGCCCAGAGACTCTGTAATTGTGCTGACTTTTTTTCGTCGGTCGTGCGACGCCCGCACCGGGCGTCCACCGACCGAGGATTTCTCGTTTCCCCGTTAGACCCTACGTGACGAGTTTCGCTACGTCTCCCGACGACGTTCGTTCCCTCGATGGCGTGCGTCGAGGAAAATGCGCAGCTACGTGCCCAGGTACCTTGAAATTGGGCGAAATATTTCGTCGGTCGTGCGACGCCCGCACCGGGCGTCCACCGACCGAGAGATTTTACGTAGCTCGCTCATGCTTGCGTTGACGATATCTAAAGGAAATTATGGTTCTTCGTCGTCGGAGATAGGGACAGTGGGAATTTCGTTAAACCAAATGTTACGCACACGTGGACGATCCGGTGGGATTGGACTCAAGATTCGAGCGAGCATCCAAGCCCGCCGTTTACCCGTTCGACCGCAACACGCGTCAAGAGCGACGAGTAAACTCACAAGATACGCAACTTTCGAGATATTCGGACGATCCCAAATTCGCGTTTCTCCCGATAGCCTACGTAGACGAAGCATCGCGGTTTTGTGCCCAGAGACTCTGTAATTGTGCTGACTTTTTTTCGTCGGTCGTGCGACGCCCGCACGGGGCGTCCACCGACCGAGGATTTCTCGTTTCCCCGTTAGACCCTACGAGACGAGTTTCGCTACGTCTCCCGACGACGTTCGTTCCCTCGATGGCGTGCGTCGAGGAAAATGCGCAGCTACGTGCCCAGGTACCTTGAAATTGGGCGAAATATTTCGTCGATCGTGCGACGCCCGCACTGGGCGTCCACCGACCGAGAGATTTTACGTAGCTCGCTCATGCTTGCGTTGACGATATCTAAAGGAAATTATGGTTCTTCGTCGTCGGAGATAGGGACAGTGGGAATTTCGTTAATCCAAATGTTACGCACGCGTGGACGATCCGGTGGGATTGGACTCAAGATTCGAGCGAGCATCCAAGCCCGCCGTTTACCCGTTCGACCGCAACACGCGTCAAGAGCGACGAGTAAACTCACAAGATACGCAACTTTCGAGATATTCGGACGATCCCAAATTCGCCTTTCTCCCGATAGCCTACGTAGACGAAGCGTCGCGGTTTTGTGCCCAGAGACTCTGTAATTGTGCTGACTTTTTTTCGTCGGTCGTGCGACGCCCGCACCGGGCGTCCACCGACCGAGGATTTCTCGTTTCCCCGTTAGACCCTACGTGACGAGTTTCGCTACGTCTCCCGACGACGTTCGTTCCCTCGATGGCGTGCGTCGAGGAAAATGCGCAGCTACGTGCCCAGGTACCTTGAAATTGGGCGAAAT
>NW_025108606.1:0-2500 GCF_019457755.1 Venturia canescens | reverse complement strand
ACCAAGATAAACGGTGGACAGGCGAGCCCGCCACCGATTGGTTTTGATCTAATAAAAGCGTTCCTCCCATCTCTGGTCGGAACTCTGGTTTGCATGTATTAGCTCTAGAATTACCACAGTTATCCAAGTAAATGTGGGTACGATCTAAGGAACCATAACTGATTTAATGAGCCATTCGCGGTTTCACCTTAATACGGCATGTACTGAGACATGCATGGCTTAATCTTTGAGACAAGCATATGACTACTGGCAGGATCAACCAGGGAGCTTCGTGTAACGTATACAAATACGCCCATGAGCTCGGAGAGAGCTCTCGTAGAGTGCGATCCGCCGCATTAACAGCGAATCACGACCCTTTTACTTTTCTTAAGACAAACACTCTTGTCTTTCCGTATTGTTATTTCGGAAACCCGCTCGTATAAGAGAGTTTCCACGGATTACAAAATCAATCATGAAAATGCTAACCCGCATTCGGCTACGTTTCAAACACTCTCAACTTTTAGATACTCGACGCTAGGAATATTCATTCACAAAGCGACTCGAAGTGCCTCGGAAAAAACTTTGTTTCCCCCGTCAGAGACACTATCGTATGAAACATACGTTTCTCGTTGTGTGTTCTCGCCCGGTAACGGGTGAGTCGATGCTCGGTAAAATTTGCGTTCACGAAGAACGCGTATTTTTCGTTTAAAACCGCCTATGGCGTCGACCACGTAAAGGGCCATTCGGTCATAGACACCGACCCGTGGTCATGCTGCGTTGGGCGAATTTTTCGAAATATTTTTCACTCCGAACGAGAGAAAACAAAAAAATTTAATAGCATCCAGTATAAGGCATGGAGAAATGTTTACGAAAACATACCCATAGTACAAAACTCATTGACTTTGTACTCGTCGTCGTCGACGACGACGACGACGACCTTTTACTCTCTGATACTAGTACGAGGGCGCCGTAACTTGGCCTGCAGCCGAGCGGTCTTAAGCATGGCGGTAAAGGGGGAAAAAACTCGAAGCTCCACTCTTGACGAGCAGGGAGGATGAGTTAACAAAGTTCTTCGGACAGTTTGACAATTTTTAATCTACGTTTTGTCAATATTAACAATATAATAATTCAACAATATCGAAATGAAGAACTTGAAATCAATATACATGGGGAAGACAGATATAAATAGATTTGTAATGATTATGCTCGCTTCTGTCCGCGTTTGACGAAGCACGACGAATGGGTACAAAAATATACATTAGCAGAGCTGTTGGAGTTATCGAAGATAATATTCTGAGAAAATGAAACATTTTTTCGTCGGTCGTGCGACGCCCGCACGGGGCGTCCACCGACCGAGGATTTCTCGTTTCCCCGTTAGACCCTACGTGACGAGTTTCGCTACGTCTCCCGACGACGTTCGTTCCCTCGATGGCGTGCGTCGAGGAAAATGCGCAGCTACGTGCCCAGGTACCTTGAAATTGGGCGAAATTTTTCGTCGGTCGTGCGACGCCCGCACCGGGCGTCCACCGACCGAGAGATTTTACGTAGCTCGCTCATGCTTGCGTTGACGATATCTAAGGAAATTATGGTTCTTCGTCGTCGGAGATAGGGACAGTGGGAATTTCGTTAAACCAAATGTTACGCACACGTGGACGATCCGGTGGGATTGGACTCAAGATTCGAGCGAGCATCCAAGCCCGCCGTTTACCCGTTCGACCGCAACACGCGTCAAGAGCGACGAGTAAACTCACAAGATACGCAACTTTCGAGATATTCGGACGATCCCAAATTCGCCTTTCTCCGATAGCCTACGTAGACGAAGCATCGCGGTTTTGTGCCCAGAGACTCTGTAATTGTGCTGACTTTTTTTCGTCGGTCGTGCGACGCCCGCACCGGGCGTCCACCGACCGAGGATTTCTCGTTTCCCCGTTAGACCCTACGTGACGAGTTTCGCTACGTCTCCCGACGACGTTCGTTCCCTCGATGGCGTGCGTCGAGGAAAATGCGCAGCTACGTGCCCAGGTACCTTGAAATTGGGCGAAATATTTCGTCGGTCGTGCGACGCCGCACCGGGCGTCCACCGACCGAGAGATTTTACGTAGCTCGCTCATGCTTGCGTTGACGATATCTAAAGGAAATTATGGTTCTTCGTCGTCGGAGATAGGGACAGTGGGAATTTCGTTAAACCAAATGTTACGCACACGTGGACGATCCGGTGGATTGGACTCAAGATTCGAGCGAGCATCCAAGCCCGCCGTTTACCCGTTCGACCGCAACACGCGTCAAGAGCGACGAGTAAACTCACAAGATACGCAACTTTCGAGATATTCGGACGATCCCAAATTCGCCTTTCTCCCGATAGCCTACGTAGACGAAGCATCGCGGTTTTGTGCCCAGAGACTCTGTAATTGTGCTGACTTTTTTTCGTCGGTCGTGCGACGCCCGCACGGGGCGTCCACCGACCGAGGATTTCTCGTTTCCCCGTTAGACCCTACGTGACGAGTTTCGCTACGTCTCCCGA
>NW_025108605.1:152500-154695 GCF_019457755.1 Venturia canescens | reverse complement strand
GAATTTGGGATCGTCCGAATATCTCGAAAGTTGCGTATCTTGTGAGTTTACTCGTCGCTCTTGACGCGTGTTGCGGTCGAACGGGTAAACGGCGGGCTTGGATGCTCGCTCGAATCTTGAGTCCAATCCCACCGGATCGTCCACGTGTGCGTAACATTTGGTTTAACGAAATTCCCACTGTCCCTATCTCCTCGGGTGGGTGGTGTAGACCACATGGCACTCACCCTTAAAGCTCGCGGGGTCGTCTACGACCTTTGCGAACAGTGTCGGGTCAGCTGCAAAGCAAAGTAGCGGGCTCGCGTTCATTCGTCGATATGTGGGAGGGGGTTAGCGCTGAGCGCCCTCGACCGTGACTCGTCCGATGCATAGCATCATGGTCGTGGAGGGAGCTCCACCAACACGAGTAGACTTGTCTATCCTCACGAAAGTGAGGTGAAGGTGTGCGGAGGTCCTGTTCAGCTCGATAGGTGTGTCTGCCCGTCCCTACTCTGAGCTGCAGGATCTGTCGGTGAACGGTATGTTGATAAGCGGGTTTCGCAGGGGAGGATCCAGGCGTCTTCGTGACCCGGTCCTTTCGGGCTTGGCGCTCCCGCGCACCCGAGCTGGCGTTGCCACCGCCTGGCTGGCTAGGAGCCTAAAGTGGAAGTAGGTCATGCTATGGCCTGCGAGTGTCTGACCAATGACATGCAAGATTGGGACCATGGGGACCGGGAAGCCCCTTCGGCGACTTCGGTCGTCGTTGCCCGGTCAGATGGGTTTGGCCTCGTGGGGGCAGTTGGTAGCGAGCGTGTGAGTTGCGCTAAAAATCAGCTCGGGAGCGGTCCCTCCTTAGGCCGTAGGGAGGTCCTAGAAAGTACTCCCCGCCTTACCAAGGTGTCTGCTCGGGCTAGCCCCCGAAAGGAAAATTGGGAGCCACGTGTGGCGCGCTGATACGGCGTATCCGGACCCCTCGCACTTGGGTGCCGTGTCGTAAGCCGACAGGCGGAGACGGCACGTTAAATACAACAGGTAGACGTATGTCCCTATCTCCGACGACGAAGAACCATAATTTCCTTTAGATATCGTCAACGCAAGCATGAGCGAGCTACGTAAAATCTCTCGGTCGGTGGACGCCCGGTGCGGGCGTCGCACGACCGACGAAATATTTCGCCCAATTTCAAGGTACCTGGGCACGTAGCTGCGCATTTTCCTCGACGCACGCCATCGAGGGAACGAACGTCGTCGGGAGACGTAGCGAAACTCGTCACGTAGGGTCTAACGGGGAAACGAGAAATCCTCGGTCGGTGGACGCCCGGTGCGGGCGTCGCACGACCGACGAAAAAAAGTCAGCACAATTACAGAGTCTCTGGGCACAAAACCGCGATGCTTCGTCTACGTAGGCTATCGGGAGAAAGGCGAATTTGGGATCGTCCGAATATCTCGAAAGTTGCGTATCTTGTGAGTTTACTCGTCGCTCTTGACGCGTGTTGCGGTCGAACGGGTAAACGGCGGGCTTGGATGCTCGCTCGAATCTTGAGTCCAATCCCACCGGATCGTCCACGTGTGCGTAACATTTGGATTAACGAAATTCCCACTGTCCCTATCTCCTAACGGGTGGGTGGTGTAGACCACATGGCACTCACCCTTAAAGCTCGCGGGGTCGTCTACGACCTTTGCGAACAGTGTCGGGTCAGCTGCAAAGCAAAGTAGCGGGCTCGCGTTCATTCGTCGATATGTGGGAGGGGGTTAGCGCTGAGCGCCCTCGACCGTGACTCGTCCGATGCATAGCATCATGGTCGTGGAGGGAGCTCCACCAACACGAGTAGACTTGTCTATCCTCACGAAAGTGAGGTGAAGGTGTGCGGAGGTCCTGTTCAGCTCGATAGGTGTGTCTGCCCGTCCCTACTCTGAGCTGCAGGATCTGTCGGTGAACGGTTTGTTGATAAGCGGGTTTCGCAGGGGAGGATCCAGGCGTCTTCGTGACCCGGTCCTTTCGGGCTTGGCGCTCCCGCGCACCCGAGCTGGCGTTGCCACCGCCTGGCTGGCTAGGAGCCTAAAGTGGAAGTAGGTCATGCTATGGCCTGCGAGTGTCTGACCAATGACATGCAAGATTGGGACCATGGGGACCGGGAAGCCCCTTCGGCGACTTCGGTCGTCGTTGCCCGGTCAGATGGGTTTGGCCTCGTGGGGGCAGTTGGTAGCGAGCGTGTGAGTTG